>NW_025335761.1:15778270-15868296 GCF_004798865.1 Varanus komodoensis
GTCCAATATGCTACTGGGGAAGAGCAGAGGGCTAGTACTAGTAGCATATTGGACACCTTCCAACCTGAGGGACTCATCTTCCGGTGTCATATCTTTTTGCCTTTTGGTACTGTCCATGGGGTTTTCATGGCAAAGATACTGGAGTGGGTTGCCATTTCCTTCTCCAGTGGATCATGTTTTGTCAGAGCTCTCTGCTATGACCTGTCCATCTTGGGTGACCCTGCACAGCATAGCTCATAGCTTCATTGAGCTACGCAAGCCCCTTCGCCATGACAAGGCAGTGATCCATGAGGGAGTAAGGCAACATACAGATGCTTAAAACAGGTAAGGACAACTATGCTAGACTGTACATAGCTGTCTAGCATAGTTGTCTCTGCTGCCAGATGCAGCTAGGAAGTCCACCTACAGGACCTGAAAGCCATGGACCTCCAATGTTGCAGCTTTTGAGCAGCCTTCCTCTGCAGATGTGTTAAACTGCAACAGGAGATGATGGGCATTTCAGTCCAGTTACATATGATGGTCTACATTTCACACCAGTGGTCAGGTGGGGAAAGAGGCTGGGGCACTGATAGGAATTGGTGCAAGTCATTAGTCCCAGCCTTGCTCCCTCGTTGACCACGAGCAGACCCTTTTTCATCTTCTCCAAGGCCTGCTTGCATCCATGGAGAGGTAGGTGGTGCCGTTCTGTCCCTTGGTTGCTTAGCCAGAAGCGTGGCTTCTAGATCGAGAGAGGTATTACTACCACTCTGTATGACTCTGGAGCACCTGCAACTGGAGTATTGTGCTCAGTTCTGGGCCCCTCATTACAGGAAGGATAGAGCCAGGTTAGAGTCAGTGCAGCACAGGGCCACAAGGTTGGTGGCCTGTTTGCAGGGGATGCCGTATGAGGCGAGACTGAGGGAACTGGGTCTCTTCAGCCTGGAGAAGAGGAGACTCAGAGGGGATATGTTGGTGACATACAGGTATGCGAGGGGATGTCACATGGAGATGGGTAGAGACCTGTTCTCCCCTGCAGAGGAAGGCAGGACACACTCCAAGGGAGCAAAGCTCAGGGAGCCAAGGTTCCATTTGGATGCCAGGAAGCACTTCCTGACAGTCAGGACCCCGAAGGTGTGGAATGGGCTTCCACGAGAGGTCGTTGAGGCCCCATCGGTGTGGGTGTTCAAGGATAGGCTGGACGTCCACATGGTGGGCATGTTGTGAGCGGAGCCGGCTGGTGCCGGAGGTCAGACTAGATGGCCCGGGAGACCCCTTCTGACTCACTCTGTTTCTATGTTTCTATGTAGGGACAGGGCAGGGGTTTAGCTGTGGGAGTCCCACCTCTGAGATTCCAGAAGCCTGGAAGGAGGGCTCGAAATAATCCTGTGGTGCCCCACACACCATGTCAGGAGGCCATAGGATTGCACCTAAAGCTCTTACTACCAGCAACTAACGTTTAGGAAAGGCATTTCAGCCTGTTAGAACTAGGGGAAGGGTTGGGACTAGGGAAGGGGGCCTGGCCACCTGGGGAGCACCAGAAGACAAGGTTTGGCCTGAGGTTCTGCATCCCAATTTTTATCATGAAGCAAAGTGCACTAATGTAATTTCCATGCTTGGCACATTGGCGGTGCTCCAGATCTTTAGGAATCTACAGCTCCCATGCTGGCTGGGCTGTGCCAGGAGCTGCAGACCTTTTATTTGTCTGAACTCGCATAGGATTTAGCAGCTGAAGCTTTGGTTAACATGGAAAGGCAGAGGTGCCACTGGTTGGGTTTCTAAATGTCATGTGCATGTTACAAGCCTGGCGACCTGCCAGGAAAAAGGCAGCCACTTTAATGCCTAATACAATTACACATGTAAGGGGTTGGACTCAATAGTCTTTCATTGGTGGCATTTACATGGTTGTTCCACAGGGAGCTGGAAATGACTGCTCAGTCCCTCAAAGGAGTGGAGGCGGAAAAGAAAGGCCTCCGAAATTTGACAGAAACGTTGCAGAAGACACTGGAAGTAAGTGTGTGATGACAGCCTTTCAGATCTCATAATGACATTTACTTGGGAATGACTGAAAAACAAGTGAGGCCGGCAGCAAAATTTGGAGTGTTCCACATGCCGGCCTACCATGACTTCTTCCTCGGCAGGCCATTCTGTCCCCCCATCCCAGTTTTCCATCCTTCCCAGCCACTGCCAGCCAGCGCTCCAGTGGTGGCTCAGCATTCTCGGTCCTGCTTAGGCTGCCTTTGGAAGTTCTCCCCCCGCCCGCCCCCACAGGGTCTTGTTTGCTTTTTCTTCTCTTTTTTAAAATACGAGTACCACTGCAGACCTGAGCTAAGTGATGCTCCTCTCTTGTGTGTGGACGGAGCTGTTTTGGCTATATATGGATTGACGCGTGGAAGATGAGCTTGCTGTTAGTGTGACGAATGAACACTTATACTATAATGGGGCTAAGTCTGCAGAAGTCTGACTGGCACCTGATTTTTCTTCTTAACACCCAGCTTCATTGTATATGGCAGTGGGTGCCATGAAGATGGTTTAAAAGAGTCCTACCCTTGGCAGTACAATGGGATTTATTATATTTGGGACTGCAAATCAGGGTATTCTGAACATGGCTGACTTTTTTTCTAGCAGTGCTCTGTTGCCCTTAATGGCTTAAGACCATCAAAGCTTTTCCCATCACTGACTCCACATTGGGAAAAGGTTTGCCTGCTGAATTTATGTCCTTTACACAGTTGTTCTAGCTCTAGAGGTGCTAATAGAAGAAAGAGAACTTTGGCAACCCTAATTTATATCGTGGTCAAACAAGATGAGACATTATCATAATTCATGTGTCTACCACAGTATGTGTGTTATTTTAACAGTAAAAAGAGGCCATTACTTTTTCTGAGGGGCCACTTAACTGCTGTTTGGAAAGCTGCAAGAAGGATTATTGTTCGACTAAAATTAGTTGGGGGTGAGGAATCAGTGGGGATTGTTAATATACCCCCACATGCAGACACAGCTTTCCCACTAAATTGAATGTTGGAGGGAAAGGGGTAGTGAATCCTCCCAGTTTCTGCACCATCTCACTTTATTTGGAACCAGCCCTACCATTAGGTTAAAGGGCATTGTCTGCCTCAGGAGGGTGATCTGGGATTTCTTGAAAAGGCAACCAATGGTTAGTGTTTCCATTTATTATTTTGGTACTTTTTACTGCCATGGAGGGTGAGAAGTGCCTGCAGGGTTTTCTGTCTGCGAGCATTTCTCACCCTCCATGGCAGTAAAAGGCACAGGAGTCCTCCAAAGAAAACATGTGACAACTTTAGATGTCACCACGGAGTGGATAAAAAGTTTGCCTGAAATGTTTTGAAGGGTAACCAGTCCAAGGATGGGACATGGGAGGGGAGGAAGGGGAGAAATGCACCTGCTAATCGGCATGTCTGTGTGGGCTCCAAGGACCTTTCCCTGGAAAAACAGCGAACTCTGGAAATGCTAGAGGAGAAAGCGAGTCAGTTGCAGACTCTGACCAGCCCCAGCGAGCAGCCTGATGATGCCACTGGGGGCCTGCACAGCAGCTTGCACCAGATCGAGGAGAAGATGCACCAGCTGCTGGAAGAGAAGCTCCTGGCAGAGAAAAGGTTAGAGGGGAAGAGAAGGACTTGTAGCCCACCTGGGCAGGTGGACACTTCACCTTTACATATCACACAGAAACTGGAGATGCTGCCATCGTAGCTCCTTCTGCCCGTTCCCTTCTTCCTTCCTCAGCCCTTCCGTCACTTGCAGTGAGGATTCTGCATCTTTGCCATCGGTGGGGGAAGATACGGGAGGAATGGGCGAGAGGAGGCAATCTGACGGCTATGGCTACAGAGTCAGTCTTCAGTTTGCCGCCTGACAACCCTCCAGGTGCGAGGGAGATGACACTGTAGGGAGCTCTGGGACAAGGGCCCAACTGTTTTCCTGTGGTTCTTTTCAGAATGAAAGAGAATGAAGAACGCTCCCAAGCTCTAGAGAAGGAGCGGGAATTCTATTCTTCCCAGTCACAAGCCTTACAGAACTCCCTGTCTGAGCTGGCAGCTGAGAAGCAGCAGGCCGAGAGAGACCTCAAGGTGCTGAGAACGTGCTGATGTGAACTTGCTTGGTTTCTGATATCAACTTAGTTTTTTCCTTTGCTTCCAGGGCTTTTTTTGTAATAGAACGCATGACAAAACAGCGTTCCGGCACCTTTTTTTCAATGGATTTTAGTGATTTTTCAATGATTTTGAACAGGGTAGCAGATCAGCAGCAAACATCATTAACATAGTGCCTGCAGGCTGCTATTCTGTCTGCCAGCTGCTATCTGATAGTGAGAGATAGCTGCTTGGGATTGGTGTGTGCTTACTGCAGGGAGTGAGTTCCGACACATTTTTATTTTTTTACAAAAAAAGCACTGTTTTCTTGTTAGGCAATCTCGCCCTCCCTCTCTCTTCTGTCCCTCCCCAGCTAAAATATATATTCTATTTTTTATTATTGAATAATTATATAATCATTCCTACTAACACAAAGAAAGTGCTTCATGATAGAAGTGATGTGAACAGGAAAAGGTGCATCAGGAGAGCTGGATACCTTCGGTCAGCCTACAAACATTATGAAGGATGGTCATCTTTCCTCACTTCCCAAAACTGCATTCCTGCACACTTCCAGGTTCAAGGGTTTGGCACCTGCAGAGTATCTCCACCCCGGCAAGGGTCCACCAACAAGGGTTCTCTGCAGCGTGCTTGTCACCTGCCTTTTTCTAGTTGAGGTAATGCTGAGGGTGGGAAGCAAGAACAGCCGGTGTTCCTGCCTACTTGCTCCTTGGTTGCCAAGCAAGCAACTGGAACTATGTCATGATGCAAAACAGTGAGAACATAGACTCAGGCCTGTTCTGCACAGGGCATTTATCGTGTGCCCCGATCTCTCTCTCACTATGTCTGCAGGTTCTTTCCATGATGCGGTCATCCTCCAAGCCCTCCCCCAAGTTTTCCAGCCATCTTTGCAGGGGGTCGTTTACTGAGTGAGGAAAGCCTGGTGTTTTCCTAGGTGGCATCATTATTTGCCACAGAGGCCTGTGCATTTTTGTAGTTCCACATCACCATCTAGAGTTGTGTAACAGAACATACAGAAAGGCAGAGAGGAAAACCCCAGGAAACAAACCCCTCATGGGAAGGTTCTTCTAATTCTTCTGTAAAGAAAGTGGAGAAGCCTCAGAAAAGCACTGTGTTCAGAGGCTCAGGCAGAGAGGTCTTTGGTGTGGGAGGGAGCCGCTAACATTGGCCCTGGGTTTCAAGAATTGCAGGCAGAATATTGACTACATAATATATTATAAATGTAGTGTAATTATGTGCCATTCCAATTGTGCCAACATTACAGATAACAAGTGAGCAGTGTTTAGCAATATCCGTTTAAAAATTCCATCTCTCCACTAGTTGCCCTGTAAGGTAGCTTGAAAGCAAAAATGAAGGAATCCTCAATTAAAAGACAGCAATTTCAGGCTTCCTTGTTTCCTTCCTTCCTGTTCAGGCAGAAGTAAAGGTGCGCATGGACCTGGAGAAGCGTTTGCAAGAAGCCGAAGAAGCCCTGCAGAGCCTGGAGCAAGGCCTGAATTGCAAGCATAGAAACAAAGAGAAAGAGGAAAAAATGAAAGCTGATGTCAGCAATCTGAGAAGTAAGCAATCTGACCTTTCCCTGATGCTGGTGGGCCAACTCCAGCTATGCTGCTGCTGTCTTGAAATAAAGATTAACAACCGAACTGAAAGCCTAGCCCAGCCTTCCCCAACACGGGTGCAGGTGCTGGAAATTGTAGTTCAACACATCCAGAAAGGTGCTGGATTGTGAAATAGCCGTGCTGGTATGAGATTATGGGAGTTGTAGTCCAAGACATCTGGAAGGTGTAAGGTTGGGGAAAGGTGACCTGGCCAGTCAAGACCTTGGAACACCCATCGGATGAGTCTGCAGGACCCTCGGGGGTACTGAGCACACTGCTCTGGCTATTTACCTCAAGCAATTGAAATACAGATCAAAATTTTGATTTGTTTTTCATTTTTGTAATGAAGTTTAGTATTTCTGTGTTGTATTTTATCACATTTTGTTTAATGTTTTTAATTGTTGTGCATTGCCATCAGAGTGTCAGCTGCTGGGCAATTACAAATGTACTAAATAAACTCCAGTAAACAGGTGGTTTTGATGCCAGCATGTGTGGATGTCAGAAATGATGGCCTAACTAGGTGTCATTAAGGATTAGACCTTTTTTTAGATGGAAAAATCTCTTACAACCCCCAGCCTGACCTAGTCTGCCATATTGGAGGAGAGTTCTCATTGATACCAATGTCCAAAGACATGCAGAGAGTCCTGTCCAGCAATTCCCTGAGTAGCAATTCCCTTGGATGTGTAGGCATTTAAAACCAAAAGGCACTCTGTGGGAGGCACTCTGTGCAAGCTGAGAGGCTTTATCCCATGTTGTTGCATCTTTTAAACATGGTGCTGCATGTGTCCAAGGTACACGCATAAGGCATTTCAAACCATTTCTAGGCGTGAGCCCTGCTAAGCCAGGAATTCTGTTAAGCTCTGGATTTTCTTCCTACTCTCCATCGATTACCTGAGATGGCAAAATAAACTTGTAAAGGAATAAAACATATACAAAATGAGAAATAAAATTTAAGTGCCTCTTTCACTGCCCTAGGGAATGTCTGTCCTAGAAACCTGTGAGAGCAATTAGCGGGCAACAAGGCAGATCTCCTTGTTTTGGGGTAGCTTATGGGAATTCACATTTATGTTCTCCTAATTCACTCTCTCCTTCTCATTCTTTTCTTACATTTCTACACATCCTGCTAGCCAAAGCTTTCGGGCAGTTCACAAAACAAAACGTAATACCTTGAAATACAATAACATGGTAAAACATAATATTAAAACCATATATTAAAAGCAAAGTAAAAGCACCGTAAAAAGCAAGTTAAAAGCCAGTACAATGATGTAAAATGCACTGTGCATTTCTTGGGACTAAAAAGCCTGGGAGAAGAAAAAGATTTTCTTCTAAAACCAGAAAACAACTCCATCAGTGCCAGCTAATTTCTTTGAGAGTGAATATCCCACTATTTGGGTCCCACCACTGAAGAGGCACTCTCATTTCACATCATTCAATGGGGTGTCTAGAGAAGGACTCCAAAGATGACTTTTGAGATGGGACTAAGGGTAAGGATTATGTTAGTGTTAGGGGAGTGCTATGAAATAGTACAATACACTCTCTCCCCACTCACTATTTTGCTGTGTATGGCGAGGCAGCCACATCCTGGCTATGGGAGAGGGGAACCTATGACTCATTCCACGCTGTAGACTGGAGAAACCAGAGTCTTCCACTCACACATGCACCCACCAGCTGCAGACACTCTGCACGAGCTCCAGAAGACTCGCTCCCTTCATCTATAAGCAGCTGTTCGTCAAGGGAACAGAGTCCCTGAAGGAACCTTTCTGGAAGATGACAGCGCCACCCTCCCAGCAATTTCTCATGGATATCGTTAGAGATTTCAGAAAAGCACAGTGATAAAACTGCAGAACGTAGTAACTTGATATTGCATGTTACTGCCCCACATGTATCTAAATGAGGAAAGATGCAGCTTTGTCAAAAGCATCTCTCAAAAGCAAACCTTGAAAAGGTTCTGAATTTACTTTGTAACATGTAAACTAATTTTGGACATCTCCACAGTATTACATTAGGATGAATTGAATCCATCTAAGTCAGCCTCACCCAGCTAGGTCGCCTCCAAATCTGTTGGAATATAACTCCCATCATCCCCCAGCCAGCATGGCCATTGGTTGGTTGGGGAAAGCTGTTTTAAGGTCAATACCATGTTTTCCTTGGATGTCGTCTTCCTGCAGAGTTCTTTGAGGAGTGCATCCGGAATGCTGAATTAGAAGCCAAGATGCCAGTAATAATGAAAAATTCTGTCTACCTCCACAAGGCTGCTACGCGCCGGATAAAAAGTTGCCGATTTCACGGCAGGAGATCCAGCAATTCCTGGAATGACTGTAGGTGCCACTTTCTTGCATTACCTTACAGAGCATTTCTACGTGATGCTGTAGGGGTGAGGGGTGAGGGGTTGCGAGGATGCAAAATACAGGATTTGCCATGTCCCCGTCTATCAGCACTTGGGTGCAGTAGCCAAGAGCAGCCCTCTGGTCCCCCTTGCCCACCCATGCACAGCAACACCTGCACAGATTCCCTTTAGTGCGTATTAATTGGAAGGCTTAACAGAAAGAGCTTTGTAGCTACACAGGAAAAGCACATGGCTTGTTTTAACCCTCTCAGTAGCAAAGCAGTGAACATCAGGATGTACTGTCTTTCTTTCAGATCATGTCAGGAAGGTGTCTCCTATTTCCATCTAGCAAAAGAAAACTATAGTTGCTCTCCAGCATGATTTCCTTGGTTCTTTTCTGAAACAGGCTCATAGTCAATTCACATGACTGCATCTTGACATGGTGATGGTGATGATAATGATCTGCTTTCATCATGGGCTGGAATGTTATTTGTGATGCAACACAGATTTGGTCTATGCAAAACAAGATTATATGGCGGACACACAAAGCTCACGCCAGGTTGTGCTTGTTGGCTGCCCGGTTGATGCACTGTGAACTTCCAAAAGGATTCCACTAGTCCAGCTGGAGCAAGAGAGGAAGAACGACAGACTTTTACCAATGTACCTTTGGAGCACTTTGACGTAGAAAGGCATGATGGGAGCACCAACCTCCTGTCAGTGACATGATGGCCCCACTGGGTCCACGGAGGGTTCTGCTGTGCAGCCAACAATTAGGGACCGCAAAGAAAAAAACTCTGAGGAGAGAACCCCAAGAGGCTGCACATAAAATATTAGTACTTGCCCTAATATTAGTACTAGTCACAGAACTCAGGCTGGTGCGTGCACACGTACACTCTTGTCAAGTTGTCTCCAAGTTATGCAACCCTTTGACCGCATGCCCCTCAAATTTCCCCTCCTTGACAGCCGTGCTCAGCACTTGTAAACAAATGCACATGCACACACAAAAATCTGTACCATCACTTTGCAAAAGAGGATGCCTCCGGCCACTCAACCTGTTGTACTTGTTTGATGCACAATCAGAGCCATAAAATCATTTTTATTTAAAATATGAAAGGGAACAGGTGATAGTCCATCATTTTATTACACCTAGTCCACACTTACCCTCCCCCCCATTGATAAAGATTGATGACCAGATATTGAACATCCAAAAGAAAAAGACCAAGATATTTTGGTGCCTGAGACAAAACTACTCCCCCAGCATAGTAAAAATAGACTCATAAGCATTTTTTTGCCCTTTAATGATAGCCACAAATCTACTGTGTTTTATTTATTTTTTTGATTTATATCCTGCCTTTTTCCTACAAAGGGCTCAAGGCAGCTTACATCTCCTCCTCCATCTTATCCCCACAACAACAACCCTGTGAGGTAGGTTGGGCTGAGAGTCTGTGACTGGCCCAAAGTCACCCAGTTGGCTCCATGGCTGAGTGGGGACTAGAACCCAGATCGCCTGAGTCCCAGTCCCACGCTCTTAACCACTACACCACACTGGCTCTCCACACTGTGTTTAAAAGCAGAGCCAGTGTCTACACTGAAGGTGACTTTGCTGAGTCTATTGGTATATTTAGAGATGGCAGGTGTGCAACACAGGTGAGGATCAGGTTCTGGTGGGACCTGAGTGCCCCACATGGTTAGGTGGGTTGGCCTTCAGAGACTTTGGCACTGCATATGGTCTCTGTTCAACATCACCTTTGCAGAGCTTAACCTCTTTTTCCCCGTGATGGAGGCTTCCATGGTAGAAGGGCTTCCATGTTCAGTTCCACAGTTTGCTTCTCTTCCTGGCCCTGGGGTTTGGCATCACTCTGGAGTTAGTGCTGTGTGCTCTTCTTGTTTTCAGTACGGCAGTCGCAATCCTTCATGTCCTCGGAAGCTGAGAACTTAGAAGGGTTGAAGCAAGCAGCCAAGAGGTTGAGCCAAGACCAGCACTTCCGGGAGACCATCTATCAAATCATGACATCGCACCAAGGTCCATCTCCTTCAGGCGACAGGAAGTGAACGCTTGCCTTTCCCAGCAGGAGGGAGGTTCCAGACTTGGCTTGCCATCATCCCACTCTGCAGGAGCCAGGAGGTTGTGCCTAGAGGCTGAAGGAGGCTGACGGTCTGCACTGTGTTCTTTCCAAGGAAGGATGGATGGCGAATGGGAGGCAGTCCCTTGTGGAGGCTTGTGGTTGAGCTGCTGTTCCCAGGGGGAAATAAGCAGCTCTGCCCAGAATGTGGGGGGCACTTTGCCATCCCCTCTCGTCACAACAGCCGACTCCACTTCCATTTCAAATCACTTCACTGAGATCCTGCAGTGTCAAAGTGAGCCCCAAACCTGAGCTTGGAGCAGCTGTCTTCAAGCCAGCTGGGGTGGATGGGGATTGTAGTCCAACACACATCTGCAAGACGCCAGGTTGGAAATAACTGCTTTAGAGTCCATGCAGTGCTTTTCTACTCATGCGCACTACTCATGGCAGTTTGCAGGTGCTTTACATGATGTTGGCCTTCTTTACCTTCGCAACTATTTTAGCAGGAACAGGGTTGATCAAGTCTGTGTGCAATTCTGCTTGTGCAATTCTGCTGTACCAGAGCACCACCTAGAGGTAGGAAATGGAACATACCGAAAGACCGGGAAGGAAAAACCTGGGAAACAATGTGTGCAGAAGATCCAATCTTGTTTCCACAAAGAATCTGGAAACAGAAGCCTCAGTAAAGTGGTGGATTGGAAGCCCTGAGGGGAAAAAGCACGCCCCTCATTAGTTTCCCCACAGCTCTTTTTCCTAGGTGGCAACAAGCACTTGTTCAGTTTTGCTTAGTGTCTAAATTCAGGTGCTTCTCCCCCTAGAGCCTCTTATCATGGGAAACATGCAAAAATGCAGAATACAGGCAGTCCCTGAGTTATGAACATCCAAGTTATGAACATCTCATACTTAAGAACAGCCATAAAGCCTATTACTTTTTTAAAAAATTACTATAGAAAATCACCATCACCATAGAGAGGGAGGAAGCAAAGGGGGGGGGGGGCTCCAGAGTGTGCCTTCTTGCCCCACCCATCTGGGGAAGTACATTTCTCCAGTATTTCCTTGCTTCAAAGAGGCAGCACTGGTCATTTGGGGGGTTGAGGTATTTGTGGTTTTTCCACTTTCATGGGGGCCCTGCACCCATAACCCCCAGAAATGTGGAGGGCTAATATTCATGATCTGACTTACATACAAATTCGACTTAAAGACAAATTTCTGTTTTGTCAAGAATGGAACTCATTTGTAATCTGGGGACTGCCTTAGATGTGACCTGTGCAATTCAGGTGTAGCCTGCATACCTGGGGGTAGCTGTCAGCCCAGCTCTTCAAAAGTCCAGGTTGATGGCCCTTTCGTGACTTAACCCAGCACTACAGCAGTGCCATTGGAGGACTTGCACTCTGATTGGCCTTTCCCCCAAATAGCCAACCAATAATAATGATACACAGGCAGACTTCACCCAGTTACTTCTCTTTTCACCTGCTAAAGTATATCTTAAGGATATTTCTTCCTGAAGACTGAGAAACCGTGTGAGGAGACCTTAAGTGTGTTTCTTGGTGGCTTGAGATTATTCACTTGATAAAGTGTAAGGTAATTCTGATCAAACTCTTTAGCCATGTGCAGTATGGTTAGATACAGACCAGACTTCTGAATACAGTGAAAAGCAACTCTGTTTCTTATTTTAAGGCTCAATCCTATGCATGTTTAGACAGAAAAAATGCCTCCAGTTCCCAGCATGCCCCAGCCAGCCAGGGAGGGGATTCCTTTCTACCTAAACATGCAAAGGATTGCACCCTTTTAAAATGAATTTCATTACAATAATGTTTAACTTGCAATTTTGCAGAAAAGGGTCCATGATCTGGTGAACCAAGAAAGCACAATCTGTCAGTGGGGAAGCTTATAACCAAAAAGCATCCTTCATTATGCAATGCTCAGAACCTCTGTACAGACTTCCTCAGGTCAATCTTCAGTAGTATATTGCAGCTGCTAATTCTGTAGATGTCCATGGCTAGAAACCGGAGCAGAATATGGCAGTGCAAGGGTGCCAATTGCTGGCCAAGCTGGCCGCATACCATGGCATCTGTCAGTTTTCAGTTTGCCCATTGCCATCAGCTAACAAAGCCAAATATTTAATGTGGAAGAGCCTTGAGTTAAGTCTTCCTCCACATGGGGCCCTTTGGATGTGTTGGACCTGGACTCCACTTGGCTGGGAATGTAGGGAATGTGCAGTGCAGCACATTTGAAGGACACTATGTTGGGGAAGGCTGAGTTATGCAAGCCCAGCCTCAGCTAACCATCATCTAACTGCAGGAGCATTGACTCCACCTGGTGGCATCTTAGTAACAATGCGGTTGCCATGAGCAGTGCTGTGTAAGTCCTGCTGTAGGAAGACACTGAATTACAGGCATAGATGTCCACTGTGAGTTTGGAACTCATTAATAAGACACTCACCCCTGCCAAAGTGATTTCATGAGAAACAAGCAGTTCCTTTCCTTTCTACCAATCTTAGCCAGGCTCCTGGGCTGCTAGAGATGCTATTTTCTTGATTAGCTGCAACCTTAATCTGGCCTTTTAGTGTACATTAATGTGCAAGCAGGTTTCTGTGCAATGCAGGCAGATAAGAACAGCTTCCTTAAGCAGCTGTGCAATGCAACTGTTGCTCATCACTGAGGCAAACAGCTTAGAGGATGCTGGAAGGCTTGTAGCTCAACAAGGCTTCTGCTGCCTTCTCCCAAGACTTGGATGGGTCTGGTGGTGAATCACCAGAAGAGAAGGCAAAAGCATGAAACTTGCAGACCTAGTCCCTGTGTGTGTGTGTGTGTGTGTGTGTGTGTGTGTGTGTGTGTGTAGGGCAGGGGGCGGGATGCACCTATGTGTGGAATGCCTGGCAAACTGGCCATAGCTAATTAGGTGTCCATTTGCCTCCCTTTGTTCTAGATGCTTGCAGTTCTTAGTACCTCGATAGAGCACCCCTCTCCTCAGGATCATTCTGACCAAATATGAAACCATGACTTGGACGAGTCCTGGGAATTGTTGACCTTCTTTGCTGCCTGCTCCTCATTATTTATTACTTCTTTTATTTATATTTCAAATGGTACAAAATATGTTTTCATTCCAATTAAGGTAGCTTCAATCTTAACATCTAAGAACAGGTGGGATGGGGCTCAAGCAAATCAGCTGAAGCATCTAAGAACAAATAAATGTGGAATTATTTAATATCAGTCTAAAGAGATGTACTCAGGACACAGCTATTATAGGTCTTTACTATGCAGTATTAGCTATGTGACAAATAACATTATTGTCAAGAACAGAAGTGGCTCAGTTGGCCCTGATGTACTGTTGCTTTATGCAGAGCTAATTATCTTGCCATCTTTTTGCAAATAAAGGACATCTGCTAACTTTTACAGTTAACTATTACCATTAACTTTTAAAAATTATTCATGAAGTACGTTATCTTACTATTTGTTTCCAATAAGACAGTTGCAGCAATTGGAATGCCAATAATCCCAATAATCTTCCATCATTCCACTTTAAAGGCAGGTTAAAATAATTTTAAATAAATAGATAATGATATTAAAATTCTGATCAATATATATTTCATATTGTTGGGACAATATACTTTCTTGCTGCAACAATAGCACCCTTGGAACTTTGGTCACAGGAAAACATAATGCAATCACTGGAAGAAGGCAGAACAGGATTCCTGTTCTGAAAAGAATGAGTCCCGTGAGATTAGATGCAATGGCTTCTCTCACTGAATGACCACCCATGGCAGGAGGGATTTCATCTCTGCAACTCTTCCATACACACCCCAAGTTTGCTTTGTGGTGTTGAGGGACCTTCTGGAATAGATTTGGGGGGCGAATGTGAGGCACTGAAGAGGGAGGAGAGGGAGAGAAGACTTTCCATGCAATCGTTGTTGGATTTTGCCCAGCCATTCTCTTTTCTACCACTCTCATATCAGGGTCGCTTCAGGGAGGGGACTCCTTAACAACACTTTTCTAAGACAGAGAACCAGGGAAGTTGATGGCCAAAGAGGAGGAAGGTCCAGATCTCTTTTTGCTGATGCCGGAGTGCAGGACAAGGAATAATCAAGTCAAGTTGCAGCAACCCAGATTCAGGCTAGATATCAGGAAAATTTCCTCACTGTCAAGGCAATACAACAGTGGAACTAGCTGTGTAGAGAGAGTGGGCTCTCCCATACTAGAGACATTCAAAAAGAAATGCGACAGCCATTTGAGTGGGAGAATGTAAACTGGTGACCTGCAACTGGAGGGGGTTGGACCAATGTTTGTCTTGGTCCCTTCCAACTCTACTATTCTATGATTCTTTTATTTTTGTGCCTTAAAGCAAAGAGTGGTTTCAGATCTGGAAATAGTAAGCACTAGGGATATTTTTACTGTTCTTTCTCTTCAGTCTGTAGGTATGACCAAAATGTTCTGTGTCATTGAACATGGCTGTCTAGTTGCTATGCTGTATCTTAAGCTGCATTTCCTTGGTTGTGAGTATGGTACAGGCCCTTCCCCAAAATTTTGAGGGTTTGTGAGCAACTGTTAAGCTGTGAAGAGCTAGCCCCTGCTGTGTTGGGTGGTTGGTCCCACTTCTGGTTCCAGTTGCTTCCAGGGCTGCTGCCTTCCACACAAAGAAAACCCACTGCATGAATGTTTCTTGAAGCCCATTTTAACACATGAAGAACCATCTTTAGTCACTGCTACAAAAGAACCAGTGGAGAAGAAACCAAAGCTGCCCTTAGGATCCTGATTCAATACTAGAGCAATTAACAACAGTGGAGCCTTTTCCTATTGTGTTTCTCCAAGAATCTCTCTGGTGTGCTCGCCACAGGGGAGAAAGCTATTGTAAATGGAAATGGGAGTGGAAATGGAGAGAGGTCCTCTGAACACTTGAGAAAACCAGGTGAAGCGATGAAGCAATTCAACATAACCTTTCAGACCTGTCAGAGAGAAACATCTCCACTGGGAGCAAACAGGGGCATTGTTACTGCATTTTTCTGAAGCGATTTCAGAAAGAATTATTGTTCTGATGCAATAGCCTTCCAAGTTAAAAGCTCTGCTCTCTGATCTGTGGCATAATCATATCCCTAGGATACATTCAACTTTATTATCTTTATTTATTATCAGATTTATATCCTGCCCTTTCCCTCTCACCATGAAGCCGCAGTGGCTTACAAGGAGGTCCTCCTCTCTATTTTAGCCTCACTTCAGTCCTGTGAGATGGGCTACGCCAAGATCAGGGGCTAGCCCAAATTTACCCAGCAAGAGCTTCATGGCCAAGTAGGGACTAGAACTCAAATGCTGCATGCTAATCATGACACCGCACTGACTTTCCCTTTGCAACATGCTTGCTACCAACATGTGGGTGGAGTAAGAAAGGAGACATAAATCAGCAGGTGATACCATATCAGGTCCTCTGATCTGCATATATTGAAGAGTTGACTCCCATAGCTGCATGGGGCTCTGCATGAACTGGCCAATCTGTGTGTGTGGGGTGGAGGGCAGAATACCGTATTTTTCGCTCTGTAAGACGCGCCTGACCATAAGATGTGCCTAGTTTTTAGAGGAGGAAAACAAGAAAAAAAATTCTGCATCAAATGGGCACATATCCACAGCCACATTCCCCATCACTTCCCCATGGGCTGCACATCTGACAGACTTACTGCACACACATATTCGCTCTATAGGACGCACAGACATTTCCCCTTACTTTTGAAGGGGAAAAAAGTGCATCTTACAGAGCAAAAAATACAGTAGGTTGTGTGAACCTGTTCACTTAAGTTCACAGCAAGCAAAATGTACTCTGATGAGTTCACATCTAGAGGATCTCTTGTCCAGGACTGCCCCTAACATCAGGCAGGATGGAGTAGTCTCTCTTAGTTTGCAAATTTTGAAAGCCCAAGGACAACATACTGCTAAATATAGAAAACACAATAGATATTTTTCCAACTTGAGGGACATATATTTTGAATTCTTCATTTCAGGCACCGAAATATCTTTTGTCATTGCTGTGCTTTTAATATAATTTTTAATGCATGATTTCCTGATGTGATCTTGTAAGCTCATATAGAAAGTATGAGTTGATGATTCTGTGAATATGATTCAGCATCTAAAACTTAAGATTCTGATTGCAGTTGTCCCTTCATGAATGGCCACTGCTGCAGAATTCATTCTGGCTCCCCTATAATTTAGCAAAGTTAAAACCAAAAAAAACCTATAAAGCAGCAATGCAGGAAACAGCTGTGCTAAAGCTGCGTCATTCTTGAAGGGGTGCTGCCTCCTTCAGGCCAGACCAACAATTCTCTGCAATGAAAGATCTGGCTCTTTAGGTACAACTTCTAGTTCTATTCTAGCCACACAGTTTTGTATGATGTCTCCTTTCACAGGCCACTGGCAGCTTGCACAATTCACAACTAATCTTATCTCATTTACTATTTAGCACTCCATGTGAACATTTTTCACACATTTCCAGTTATTTCAGTTGCACAGAATTATCTCAAGGTCTTCTCTCTTTGCTTTTCAAAACTGTGATTCTTCACAGCATATACAGAAGGTATAGAGACATAAAAGCTACGTGCAAATATTCAGAGGTGTTAGTTTATTATCCTACTCCCAACAACCAGTCCACTAATTCCAAGAAGAGGAGTACTACAAGAAGGCACAAAGGTGCAGTTCCATGGCCCCCAACATTGTTGGGGGGTTGCATTAAAATATTTGGTGCCTTGGAGCGTCTGTCCCAAGAAGAAAGCAGATAAATACACCTTGGAGGGGGAGAAAAGGGGTTTGCTTGGAGGCAGAGTGGGAGCAAGGACTTACACAATTCCTTACAATTCCTTCCCCTCCTCTGTGCTTTACCTGGCTAGCCAAAAGTGGTGGTCTAGATAAAAGTCAGGGTGTGAGGCATTGCAGCAGCACTGACTATTCGACACAGAAGATGCACTTCCATTTCTGAGCTGTGAGGCTTCTGTGCACAGAGGGTGTGGGTGGTAGGACTGCATCCAACATGTTTAAGATCTGGCCACAAGCACGCCGTTTTCTGTCCAGGCTTCTAGTAAATTTAAAATGTCTGGGTACTTCCAGTCAGAGGACTCTCAGTGCTTCCAGCTGGGCACCGATTCCTTCCATTTCTTGTTCACTTTTTTGTGATGAGAAAAAGAAAAAGTAGTATATTTGCAAGATCCAGGCACCCTCTGTTTTTTACTTTGCGGCATTGCTCAGATATGTAGAAAGGAGGTTCAGCCCTCCTAGGGAACAGTGTCCCCAGCTTGTTCAGTTTTGAATGGGAAGGGGCAAGCCGGAATTAGCGGAAGCCTCTGAACTGTCAAGTCAGAGTGTGAGAACCAGACCTGGAGCAGGAGGGAGACACTGCAGAACAGGGAGGGCTAGAGAGCCAGGGAAAGTTCTTGGTCCCTGTCGAGAGGCATCTCGCCAAGATAGCAGATCTGTTAAGCATGGTCCTCCATTTCCACTGTTTAGCCCTCAAGCAGCAGGAACCACCCTGAGGGCAGACTCAAGGTTTTTCCAAAAAGGAGAAGGATGTTCTAGTCTGGATTCAACTGGGCAGTTTCTAGTCTCACATATTAAAGGGCTCATTACTTTGATTTATGCTGGTTATAAATTTGTTTAAGATCAATACAAGACTCTGCTTCTAAGGTTACATCTAACTGTACTGGAGAGGGAAGCCTGGGGAAGATATATTCCCAGCAAGATACTAGGCATTGTTCGGACAATATTGAAAGAATATTTGACTCAAAATAACCAGAAATGTAACCCATTGTTACCTGTTCTGGCCAAGATGCTTTAATTTCCCCTTCAATATAGGCATGTTAATGAATGGAATCACAAACAGGTTTTTCCCTCTTAAACTTGGCACCCCACAACCTACAAAAACAAATTGCTCATGTGGCATTTCATTCCACTGATGCAAACACCACTGTGATGATGTGGCCAGAAAAAGTATAACAGTCATGCTGGTGAAGGGCTCTTCAGGAACATGGACCTAACTTAGGCTTGCTTTTGGAAGGAGCCCAATACCCAGTGGGCACAACTGCCCAGGTATTTAGTTAGAAAATGGTTTTTCTATTTCATCTATGTGCACACCAAGACAGTTAATGTTCTGATCCTGTGCCAATCGTTGAAGTGCTCAGATTGGAGGGTTGGGGAGGGGAGGGGAGGGGAGGGAAGGGAAGGGAAGGGAAGAAAGCCTGAAATGACATCCTTGAAACCTATTCCCTGATTCTCCTCCCATTTTTGCCAATCTTGCCCGCCACCAGTAATAGGCCTTTTAAAATCAGTAGTTGTGGGGTGGGGGGTGTCACAAAAAGTAATGAAACTAATTGATGGGAGGTTAAGGTCAAATAAAAGAAGTATTTCACACAATACAAAGTTAAGCCATGGAATTCACATCCACAATATGCCCACCACTCTGGGCAGCCTTAAAAGAGGACTGGACAGCGTCAGAGGATAAAAATGCCAATGACTACTTGTCCTGAGAGTTATATGCTGCCTCCACTATTGGGATCAGCATGCCTGCACGTACCAGTTACAGGAGATCAGGTTGCAGAGGTAATATGAGAGGGACCAATATGGAAACTTGCTGTGTTTTCCGATGCAATGCTTCAGCATTGGTCATGCGGAAAGTGCACCCAACATGCAGGCTTCCTAATTGATGTAGTTTCTGCAGTAGCCTTATTCTGTCTTTTGACGTTCTGTAGGTTAAACTCTCCACTAGTCAACTGTGACTTGATTCACTTTAGGTAACACATTATTTCAGTGATTACTTTGACAGGACGGGACATTCTGTATGGTTTCGAGTATGAGCAGCCCCAGCTTCTCCAGGAACTTCAGCTAGGAGGGGTGTTTAAACGAAATGATTGACTTGGTGGAGGCTGCAGTGATGGTCAAACACTCACGGGAGCGAACAACTGACGCCACTGCAGGTGGTCAACTGGCGCTGCTCTCAGGGGCTGCCATCAATCACAAGCATTAATTAATCTATTTGTGATCGTTAGCACCTTTATTCTTTAAAGAAAGTCAAGGTGACTTAAATCCTTCTCCTCCTCTCAGTCTTCCCCTTGCAGCAACCCAGTGAGGTTGGTTTGGCTTAGAGTCAGTGAGTGGGTTCTTGGCTGAGTGGAGACTAACATCTGGATTGCATGGATCCCAGTCCAACACTCTAACCATTGCACCACACTGGCTCTCACTGAGCATGTTTTCTCCTGATGTATTGCAGAGTATACCATTTCTTTGATGTCGAGTCCTCATGATTTCAATGAACATGTGGAGCCTTTCTACAAAGCATTTCCTGTGCACTTGTGATTCCTTACTTATGGCTGTTTACAGGCTCTTAAGATGTCATCATGATCCTCCAGTAGGGCTTTTTCAAAGCACTGTCTTGATTCGTTTTTTGTTTCTGGAATGGGGAAAATGGGATATTTTATTAGAACAGGGGAAATGGCACCCGTTCTCCTTGTGTATTTGAGCTATTCTGCTATTGCACAGTTCCATCTAGATGTTATGCAGTGGGAAAACAGGAACCAAAGAGCTCGGCCTAGAGCTTGAATCTTGATGCTGCAACAAAGCCAAAAGCAGATCCAGTGATTAATACCTAGTGTAGAAAAGCCCTTCGTTCCAAAAAGTTTGCTGACTTAAAACATAATCAATAGTTAATCTAAATATTTGCCTTAGTGAGCATATACCAAGGCAGCTAGGTGTGCTTTAAACATTCAGGATTACGGCTCCCCGATCCCTAACGGTTGACCACACGAGCTGGGGCTCATGGCAGTTGTAGCACAGCAGCTTGCTTACTCCTGGTACAAGTGGTTAACACAGCACCACTGAAGGGCAAAGAGAATGATTGTCTAACAGCCCAATACAATGTTTAAATCAAGGTTGTCAAATTAAAAACTGCAGTGTGCAATAGTTCATAAGCATGAGAGGAAACTATTTCAAAGCAATATTTAATGAGCTACTGGCAAACTAGAAAACTGCAGATTTTCAAAGCATCCTTAAGTTTCTCTCCTGGGTTGCCAAAAGTGCCTTAAACCTGAATATCAATGAAGCAAGAAGTAAATTTCTGCAGCTCTGTGTTTTGTCAACTCTCTGAAAGATTTCAGTGTATTTACTCATAATTACAAGATGAGGGGATATTAAAACATATGGTGTATTACATATCTTACAAGATGTTTAAATATCTTATCTTATTAATAATTTGACATGGCTTTCTGTTCATTCCCACAAAGAAGAATGTTTTAGGCTCTTACATACATTCACAAGGCAGAGAGCAGAACATGTTCCCCTTGCTATTCTTACCCAGTATTGCATACTATTCTGCATAGGGGCTCCTGGCATCAAAAGGAGACGAGGTCTTCCCTAGAAATCTAATCCATGCATGTTGCCTACAATTTCAGAATTGATTATGCTGGTGGCTATATTTGGCTGTGATTGCCTTCTCCATGTAAAGAAAGGGGACGGCCTCAGAAGTGAATGGGAACTAAACGATTCCGTATGGATTTGTTAGATATTTAAATTGACTCTGCCAATACTTTGCCAATCCACTGGCTAAGGACAGGCAGATTTTTCAAGTCCCTTTCTGTAGACATCTTTCCTTTTCCCACCCCTAGGTTGGTTCTGTGCAGCATTTGTTTAACCATTTTCTTTTCCAAAAGGATGCTTGCTCCATTGGCTAAAATATGTTTCTGTGCATTTTAGAAATGAATATAGTGTTTTTCATTTCTAAAATTTCATTTCATTTCATTTTTCAAATGTATGCATGCTTATTTAATATTTAAATACCATCCCCATAGCCTCTGGGTGGTTTGCAAATGTTAAAACATATATACAAACAATAAAATACCCAAGATAAAACAACAATAGACTAAAAACAAGCACTAAAAATACTAAGCTGGGAATAACTCCAACAATTACAAAAGATAACCACAAAAATGTTGCTCACATTTTTTTCTTTCTTTTGTGGAATACATAGATTTCTGGCCATAAATTGTGTCCATTTCTATTTGGTGTTTGTTTTTTACGAATATTTTTTAAAAATTTTGGTTGGCTGTTTTTAAATTACCGAAGTTATCAATTCCAAGGTTTCTCTAGATTCAAATACTGGAACTCTCTTCAAAGTAGAAAGAGCAGGTTGCATTTACTAAGGTGTAAAATTCCAGTCCTACACTTACATAAGTCCCATTTATTTATTTATTACATTTGTATACTCGCCAATAACCCATAGGTTCTGGTTTACAGAATAAAAATATGTAACAAGAATAAAACACAATGAATAATAAAATCAATTAAAACCAATTATACAACACTGATGACTTCAGGTGATGAAAAATCAATCCAGGCATAAAACAGTGTGTATGACTCTATTAGATCTATTAGAACATCTGATGAATAAAAAGTTCTTTACCTGGTGCCAGAAGGAGAACACCAGGCTCCTTGGGGAGCATTTTCCAAAGGTTGGGTGCAACTACAGAGAAGGCCCTTCTCCTGACTGTCATTCCCTCCTTACTTCTTCCGGGGGTGCTTCTCAGAGAAGGACCTCTGTAGAAGATCTTAAGGACCAGGTAGGGACGTTCAGAGAAAGGTCTTCCTTCAGATAACCTGGCAACAAGCCATTTAGGGCTTTATATGTTAGCATCCCTACTTTAAATCGGGCCTGGACTTCAATAGCCATCTGACTTACTTTTGAGTAAATGTATTTAGAATCACAAAATAAATTTGAGGTAAAGCTGTATATGTTTCCCCAGCCACAAGTCTTGCTTTACCCCAGTGCTTTCCCCATCCCACATAATTTCCTTGGCCATCTCAGCTACCTTTTCTCACCCCCACAAATATCTATAGCTCTGCCCATCTTGCTGCCTGGGGCAGAGCAGAGCAGAGCAGCAAATGAAGCCTTTGCCCCTGTCCTCAGTCAAGGTACATAGTACTATTCAAAGCCAGTCCAGCTTTGGCCTCTTAGACAGAAAGTCTGATAAGCACCTCTCCCTGTCCCTGGCAGTGAAGATTTATTAGTAATTGATAGATTAGATAATATTTTCTTGATTCTTCATCACATCGGAAGTAGGTTGTGTGAGGCAGCTGCCAAAGGTTCTAAAATGTGTGTGCGTCTTTAAATGGCCCTGTCACCTAAGGACACCCTATTCAAAAAGGAATGTATGGGCAGGGAAGAGGAGAACATTTTTAAAAAAGACCTGTCAGAAAGATTCAAGGAAAGCCGCAAGAGCAAAAGCACAAAAAGACAGTTCAGGGAAATATGATGCAACAACCAAGGCTGCTGCAGTTTTATTTCAGCGAGTGTCATGTACAAGTAAAACGTCTTTCAAACTTTCTTGCAGTGGACTGTTGTCCATGAAGGCTTGTTATGCCACAGTAAAGTTGTGAGTCTTGCAAGGCGCTGCAAGGCATTGTGGCTTCTGAACACAATGGAGCAAGAAGACCCTGTCCTCCTCCTACACCAAGTTGCCTTTTGTTAGCCTGGTGTAAACTCCTGATGCCAAGGAGGACCCGGCACCCACCAGCACCTGGCCACATGGATCACACCAAAGCAGGAACACACTTGAAAAATGATTGCAGAGCATGCATTCGGTGAGACCCATGTGACCAAGTCATATATGCGTATTTCATTATGCCCCAGGTGCAAACACTGCTGCTCTTATAGAATCATAGAATAGTAGAGTTGGAAGGGGCCATGAAAGCCACCGGGTCTGACCGCCTGCTGTTGCAGGACACCAAGTTACACCACCCCACTCCGATGGCTGCCCAGTTTCTTTTTGAATGATTGTGTGGGAGAGCCCACCACCTCTCTAGTCAGCTGGTTCCACTGTGTATTGCTCTGACCATGAGGAAGCTTTTCCTGATGTCCAGCCTGAATCTGGATTGTCACAACTTGAATTGATTATTCCATGTCCTACACTCTGGCATCACCAAGAAGAGATCTTGACTTTCCTCTTTGTGACAGCCTTTGAGGTACTTATAGAGTGATATCATGTCCCCCCTCAGTCTTCTCTTCTCAAGTCTGAACATGCCCGGTTCTCTCAGTCTCTCCTCACAGGGCAGTGTTTCCAAACCCTGGATCATTTTTGTTGCCCTCTGGACCCCTTCTAATTTTCCTCCATCTTAGATCTTGGTGCCCAGAGCTGGACACAATATTCCAGATGAGGTCTGACTAGTGAGGAGTATGGAGGAACTACTACTTCTCATGATTTGGAAGTAATACTTCTGTTAATGCATCCCAAAATAGCATTTGCCCTTTTGGCAGCTGCATCGCATTGTTGGCTCATGTTTAGCCTGTTGTCCACAATTACTCTTTCAGACACTTTTTACAAGCAAACACACTTCTGTTTTTCCCAAGCTGAGGGTCTTGAGCCACCCTTACCAAGTGAAGAAAGCCTTTGGCACTCCCTCTGATCTATAAGCAGGGAACCTGCCTGCTCTTCCTCTTGTTGGGGCTTGCTGGCCCTGGGAACAAGGGCAATTGCCCAGCGGCGGTTGGCTGGGGACACTTCCTCAGAAGCAGGCACCCTCCAAGAAAGCCAGGAGACAGTGATGCTGCTAGGCCATTCTGGAGTTTGGACTTATGAAAAGGGTGTGTATACCTTTTACTCTAATATTAAAGGCTGCCTTTTACTCTAATATTAAAGGCTGGTGCCTTCTTGCCATCCTCCTTATTAGGCTGCAGGAGGAGTGACTGCCAGGCCACAGAGTTCAGAGGAAAGAAGCTGGTTTGTATTAGGGCAGATGATGGTAACTCTGAAGCTCTAAAGATACAGAGCCCAATTCAGAAGATCAGAGGCCAATGCTCAGGTGGGTCAGCACCCAACACTGCTTATGAGTTGTAGTTTTCCTTTGGAGTTTGTACACCTCTGAATTTTGAAAGGCTCGAAAATGTATCAAAACTTGTTACCACATGCATCATTTGAGATAAAACGCATTTGAATTTCAGGATATTTTAGAGTTCCCTTCCTGGGACATTAACACAGGAGCTGCAGAAAGCACCAGGGTGCCTGCTTTTGAGGTTGCAAAAAGTGCCTGGGGGCTGCTCTGGGGAGGGCAAAAAGGGGCAGGATGGTGAGTGCAGAGAGTACAAGCTGGGAAATGAATTATCCCAAGGTCTCTCTCTTGCGTGTACCCACCCATCACTGAGCTACATGGACTAGAGACATTTTTTAAAATTACTTATTTTTGACACCTCCCAGTTTGCTGGCAGCAGCCTGGCAAGTCACCAGATTTTCAGAAGCCTCCAAGCTTGGATGCATCTCATTGAATATGCCCTTAAAATCACATATTCAGTGAGAAAATGCATTAAAATATGCACTGAAACACATTGAAATGTGAATTTTACTTGACCTTTTAAAAAAGCAAATTAATGCAAACAAAGAGCTCTGGGTCATTCATTCATTTTCATTCCTGTAATATATTTCTGTACTGTCTAATAACTAAAGCTGTCTGGGCAGTTTATAAAGTGTAAGCCTCCAAATGCATTATAAAAACCACATATATACATGCAAACAAGTAAACATACAACACAGAGACACATATAAACTAAAAACAATTTAAACAATCAACAAAACAATCAGAAACAGAATGAGAAAGAAAATTAAAAAGGCATCTCCCCATTACTACTTTAAACTATGTAAACTATAGGTTGCTACTAAATAGTACAGAAGAGTTGGCATCAAACAAAAGCAGTTACAAAGTAAACGAGTGAATTATTCTGTTAAACATCCAGGAATATATAAATCTCAGTGAGAAGGAAGCAACAGCTTTTATTTCTGACTTTAGGAGTGGGTGGATAATGAATGAACTGCTAATATTATCTGAGGAACTGTATTCATGAAAGGGTAATGCTTATCTTGGAGCCAAGATCTATTGTTCCAGTTTAAATTCCGATTCCAAGTGAAGGGTTTCATATGAATTCTCCTCGCAGATTGTTCTTTACGCATCATGTTTCCTCCAGTTAACCAAGTCCTTTTCATTGTTTTGGAAACTTCATGTTTGGACTCTCTCCCCAGATGGACTGTATTGGGCCTTCAATACAGTAAAACAGGTTGGGTACGTCTCACACTTACTGTGGTAAGAGAGGTGTGGCACATAGAATAATGGTAATTACAGTTTGTGCACTAAATTAACTTTATGGAGTAACTCAGGTTTAAAAATTGCTGAGAAAACATTTCTTTAGCAGACATAGATGGATAAGGTGATTTTTAGTTTGAATCAGCTTGTAAGTATTAATGACAATTTTCTGCCATTCTCTGTTTTGCATGCTAAATATGATTTGTAAGCTATGACTGCATGGCAATATGTGCAGCAGAAACATTTGCTAAAATTTAGGTTTGGCCTTGCTGATTTCATAGCTTCAGAGCCCTCTTTGTATTGATGGATGATTTGATTGTGGCTGAGGAGTTATATCAACCCATATGTGATTGACATGAATGTAAATAAATGTGACATCTTGGGTCTCATGCAAAAATGGAATAATGGACTGTCAATGGATTGCTGCATTGGCATCTATCCAGAGGGTTTAACAGATCTTAGATTATGCCTAATTCAGCACAAACTTATGTTTTGGATATATTTGGGTATATATTAAAACCCTCTTTAATAAGGGTTTGTTTAAACTGGCTAATTGCTGAAGATATAATATAGATAATGCTTCCCTTATCCATATGTTTTGAAATGATCATTCCTTTTTGAAAGGAGGTAATAATATGGATAAAGACTGTGATAGAAACCTCCATAATATTTACCGACGCACATACTCTTCTTAGCTGTCTACCTGCTTCTTGGAACTTAATGCAAATTCAATGTAAATAGATTCTGCACACCCTTTTGTCAGCTAAACCTAAGATTATAACATTGGAAGGAAAACACACACACCCCTAATGGTAAAATGGCTTAACTACTTGACAATGCTTTCGATTTTTAAATGGATGGTCTGGTCTTATGTGCCATCAGGTTATGGAAAACATATGAATGCGTTTTCTCCAAAAAAAAAGTCCTGTCCTTGACAGCCCTGCTCAGTTCTTGTAAACTCAAAGCAGAAGAATTGGTCCATTCCAGATCTGGTCTTCCTCTTCTTCCGCCTTCCAATTTCCCTAGCATTATTGTCTTCTCCAGTGAATTTTGCCTTCTCATCATTTTTGCTCCCAGGGAAAGTTCTGGCTTGATTTGCTCTAGGACCCATTTGTTCATCTTTCTGTCAGTCCAAGGTATTCACAAAGTATAATCTATGAATGAGGTAACAAATGAATCTTTGGTCTGCCTTTGTTGACGTCTATAAATAGTTTAGGTATGTATATTCCTTTGCATAAAATATATAGGGGCATACATTGCATATGCATCTGTTGTAACAGATCTATTCAAATCTCATGTATTAAATTGTAATACTGAATTCTATTCTGTTTTATTTTATGGTTTTTTTTGTTTTGATTTATTGAAACTCAATTTAAAAAGCAGTTGTCACATCTTCCCTTTCTGTTCTTTAGGGAACCTCTGGGTAGAACAATAGCTTATTTTCTTGTTTCAACAATGCAGCCCACTTGCTACGGCTTTGCCGCAAGAGCTCAGTATGCATAACTAAACTACACAAAGTCATCCTTGCATTACGCACCTGCTGCGCTCCAATCAAACCTGTCTTTTGATATGACTGTCTTTATGCACATAAGAGGATGTGATCTGAAATGAAACTGAAATCAGATTTCAGACAAATATCAGTTTCTTTCTTGGAATGTATTTATTTTATTTAAGGGACATGATGTATAAACAATAGTGGCCTCTTTGTCTGCTCTTAAGGTTCTTATTTTTCTTTTTGCTGTTATTTGCATTTTTTGCTGTTGTATTTTCTCAGAGTTTTGAAGCTGCTTTAGCAAATCCCATCTCCTCCCCTTCACAGTCCCCAGCTGAAGCTGTTCAGTCAATTGCTCAGCAGGATGCTTTCATCAATCCACAAGCACATGTGGAACCCCTGGGGAAGCTGCCTCATTCTCTCTCTCCGCCTCTCTGTCTGCATTTACCTATCCATGCTGCCAGTCATGGTTAATGGGTCTCATCTGTGATCTGTAGCTCAGATCTGTGTTATCTCTTTAAGTTTTCTAGGCTCTTGAATTGACCTTTGTATAGATTCTCATTTATATTTTTCCTAACACCTCTAGCTGTAAAAGAAACCCAAGTGGGAGAAATCAAATCAAAAGGTCATTAAAGACTTATTTTTATTTTTATTGTAAAATTTCAGCAAAAGCAAACCATAAAGAGGAAAAGAAAAAATGCAATTTAATTTAATTTAATTTAATTTAATTTAATTATTTATTTACAATATTTATATCCCATCTTTACAAAATGTCCTGGGATGGCTTACAAACCATAAATAATCAACCAATAAATAATTACAGCAAAATACAACATAATAAACATAACAAACCATAGCTGAGCATAACTATGTTAAAACCAAGTTAAAATATTAAAATATTGGGCAAATAAAAAGGTTTTTACCTGGCGCCGGAAAGAATATAATGATGGCACCAGGCAAACCTCTCTAGAGAGTGAATTCCACAGTCGGAGAGAATGCCCTCCTCCGAATATTCACTCTCCTGATCTTCTTCAAGGAGGATTCCTGGAGAAGGGCCTCTGCCTCAGATCTGAAGGGGCGGGAGGGCATATAAGGAAGAAGACGTTCAATACATGCACAAAAAATCAATATGTGAAAACACAGCTTTCTAAGACACATTGACAAACTGCAAGAAAAGCATACTGATTATCCATTTAATTCAGTGATGGGCACTACTTGGTTCTTGCTGGACCAGTGTGAGTAAAGGGCCACAGAGCTGTGTACCAGAGTAGGTTCATGGAGAGCTAGATTCACATCCTCACTCAGCCATATTAGGTCAGTCCTTGAACAGTTCACAGTTCACACTACCTCACACCAGCGAGGCAATAAACCGCACTGAGGTGGTTGTTTCATGAACAATCTACTCACTGTCCACCCGACAGCTGTGTCTAGGTTGGCTTTGGAACTCCTTTGTCACCTCCTCATTAATGGCTTTCTGGAAATTGGTTAAGACTGTCCTTTTAAGAAAAAAGGAAACTGGCAATCTGCTGTTTTTAAGCTGGCTCTTGTGTTTTTTTATTATTTAAAATACGTTATTGTTGCTGCCGCCTGTATTCTTGGATACAATTTTTGTGTTATTTAACAGTGTGGAGAACATTTAAATTGCTATTATATTTTGTTGATATGTTGGTAGCTGCCTAGAACAAACCTACCTCACGGGATGTTCATGAGGGGAAATTTCCATTTATACCACTCTTGTGGGGGATAAATACCATATTTTTCGCTCTATAAGACACACTTTTTCCCCCCTCAAAAGTAAGGGGAAATGTCCGTGCGTCTTATAGAGCAAATGTGTGTGTGCCCGACGCCCGGGATGCTGCCGGCCCGCTTGCACTACGTGGCATCACCTGGCCGGCACGAGCTCAGCGCACACTGCTCCACCCCACCCCCGGCACAGGTGGGAGCTGTGCCATTCAGGGGGAGTGGTGTGGAGGAGGAGGAGCCACGGGCTTTAACCCGCCGGCCGCACGGAGAGATGAACTGCTCACCCCCACTGCCTGGGAAGACCTGCCGCCGCGCCGCCTGGAAGACCACTGCCTGCACGCTGCCGGTCCGGCTGCACCACACCTGGCCGGCACGCACTCGGCGTGCCCTGCTCCGCCCCCCTCCTCCGGCGCAGGTGAGAGCTGTTAATTACAGGTCGGTGTGTGTTTTCAAATGGCAACCCGTCTTTTAATGAAGCCCATGGGAAAGTGACGGGGATGTGCCTGTGATTATCAGGAAGCTTTCCATGGATCTCTCCTCTAAAAACTAGGTGCGTCTTATGGTCAGGTGTGTCTTATAGAGCGAAAAATACGGTAAATGGAGTAATAATAAACTGCACACAGTAAAATACTTTGTGTCAGTTCAGAACTAAGTTCTACTGATTTTTATTCATTTATTCACATTTCTATACTGTCTGATCGTCAATGCTCTCTTGGAGATTTGCATAAATAAAAAACTCAAAATATGTGATAAAATATAATATAGAAAAATTAAAACTTCAAAGCAAAAGAAACCCAGAGTAAAAAAAACAGCAGGAGGAAAGGTCTAAAAACCTAGTACATGCTTAAAAACAAAACTGAAGAATTAAAAAGCCTAAGAAAGTAAAACTCTTCTTTGCTGGCATGGAAAAGACCACAATGCATGTGCCAGGTAAGCCTCTCTGGGGATGGCATTCCACAACTACCCCTCATTAACAGCTGACTGTCTCGCCTCATTTGGTGCGGGCACCAGGAGAAGGGCATCTGAAGAAGCTCCTAGGCAGGAGGTGAGGCAACCCTACGGATAACTTGGCCCCAAGCACTAAAGCATGGGTCCTCAAACTACAGCCCGCGGGCTGGATCTGGCCCACCATGGCAATTCATCCAGCCCGCCATAGCTTGCCATGTGTGTACGTGCACATGCGGGCGCATGGCAAAGTCCTGGCTTGCTCACAAGGAGATCGTTTTGGATTCGCCTGGAGAAAAAGATCTTCTTGCGAGCAAGCCGGCGCCTTGCCAGGAGATCCTTTTCTCCAAGTTAGTCCAAAACTATCTCCTTGTGAGCAAGTCGGCCTCGAGGCGCCAGCTTACTCTCAGGGAGATCATTTTGGACTCGTTGGGAGAACATGATCTCTGCGCAGACATGCCCTGACTTTCTGCGCACGCATGCATGTGCGCGCCCCCGGCCTGCACCCCCCACCTGCACCACCTTGGCGGCCTGCCATTGCTGGGACCTTTCAACTGGCCCCCTATTCAAAATGTTTGAGGACCCCTGCACTAAAGGCTTTGTAAGTTAATACTGGCACTTTTAACTGGGCCCAGAAACGGACTGGAAGCCAGGTCCCATCTTAAAGCATAACATAGTATGATCATAGTGGCTGGTCCTTACTGTCAATTTCTGTGCCCTGTTTTGGACCAACTGAAGTTTATACACCATTTTCAAAGGTGTCCTCAAATACAACACATTGCCATTCTTTGAAAGGGAAGTTATGAGAACATGGATAGTTGTAGCTAGGGCTGGCTATTTCTGTCCACGTAGGGCTGTAACTGATAAATCAGCCTAAGCTAATGGAAGGGATGCTGTGGCCCCAAGGCCACCTGTGCCTTCACTTCAATGGCAATACTGGGTTCAAGAACATCCCCACACTACGAATATGATCATTAAGGGAGAACGCAGACTCCTCCAGAGCAGCTAAACACCACCTAGCTTGACAGATGAACCGCCACTGAGTTCAGTGGGGAAGGCAACTTTGTAATATTTGGCCGGTTGGCCATATGGACTTTCTCAGACTGAAACAGCTACAGGTTTTTTGGATGGGTCAGTGACATGTAAGGTGTATGTGGTCTATGGTGTGTATGCCCTGCACTGCAGGTTCATGAGAATACAATTTCCCTGACAGTATAGGCAGTTTAAACCTGTAAATGAAGCAAAGAGATAAGGCAGGAAATGAAAGGTAACAGTAGAAGGATGTTAAACTTGCTGAGATTCTCAAGCAAAGCAAGCAAAAGAGAGCACAAACTATAAACCCCATCAACTGTAAGGCCCATGACAGAAACTCCTCAAAGTCTGCTACTTAATGGTACCTATTCCTTTGTTGAGGATATAGGATTAAATTCACCTCAAGAATAATGCTACAGAGGAGTCTGTAGCAGAGGAGAATCAGAATTATTATTCTGAAGACTAAACTGAATGTTATGTTATTGCGTACACTGTAGCCAATCCTAATTGCTAATATCATTTTAATGTAAATATGCAGGGCCCTGATCCAGAATACATGGATAGAATACATTAATCCTCTCGTCACAGAATACATTTCTCCTCCTCCCACCAGCTGCTCTACCCCCCTAAATTGTTAGTTTTCCTCCCTAAACAGAGTTTCCCCTTTTCTTTAGTTCCTGGGTTTTGGCAACTTAGGGGATGAAGCAGCAGTTTACCACCCGCTCCCATGTGTACTAGTCCCAGTCTGGATCAAGGCCCCACATGCTTCCACTAAAATTTAAAAAGGCTAGAATAAGCTATGTGTTTCAGATAGCATGTAATTCAATCTTCAATATTTTATAGTATTGTGGAGGCTGGTGTTTTTAACTAGTCGATCAATCAATTCCATAAAATGGTGCTGGTATTTCACGGAAAAAGATCACCTCTATAAAAGTAACAAGAACTTTTTTCCTTCTTTTCCTTTTGGCTAAAATTGCTGCAAGCACAAAGTGAATCATATCAGTGTGAATGCTTATTAAATCAGGGATTAAAAGGAGGGACTGGTTTTGTTTCAGAAGCTACAATTCTTTGTCTTTTTGTGAATTTGTGTTTTGTTTATATGCTGTTTAATAGCTGATTGAAAATTAATGTTTCTAAATTTTATGACAGTGAATTAAATCTATCAAATAGTAGCACTGGAAAATATACTGCAGAGACTAGCTTTCCCACTTAAGTGCAGGATCTTCATATAATCATAGGCAAAATTGGACAGGGAAGGAATTCCACTGCAGTGTGTTTCTTATACGGCTTTAGAAAGATTTTTGAGTATTTTGTTCAGCAAAATGGGCAACTCTTGACCATATTTTTATCTAACTAGGCTTCAGGCTCTCTTTACAAAACTGTTTCTTTTCTGTGTGTCCTAAGAAGTAAGAAAAGGGTGGTGTTAACAGTAATTAAAAAATAACACATGTTGTACATGTTAAGAGTGTTTGTATGTCTCTGAATTTGAATTAGAGCAAACCATGGGACGACTACGTTCCAGCGGAGGACTGGGAGGAGGGTGGGCGTAACAAGAACTGTGTGAATATATTCAGAAAGGAAGGATAACTGTTGGGTTACCATAGCGACGATACTAAAGAGGCTGGTTAGGCCTTAACATCAAGACAGTCAGGTTTTGAAAAGCTGAGCAAAAAATGAAAAAAAAAAAATTATTCTATCAAGGCTACCTAGCTGGAAGTAAATCACCCTGAAATCAAACTGAAATATACTTCTAAATAAATAAACATGGTTAGCCTAGGGACGTATGGTTGTAGCATTGTTTTCAATGGCAGAGAGAATCTGAGCATTTGTAGGGAAATAGCAAAGGAAATAAATGATATAGAACACAGTCGGTAATTTACAGGGTCAGGCAGAGAGACAGGATGAGGTGCCATATGCTCCTCTTTGGCAAACAGCTCAGACCAACTGGTCTCAGAGCTCTTATGGGATCCTTCCCTCCTGTCTGGCAGAGAAATACTTTGAAATGTCCCCAGCTGTGGGAAAGAGGACCAGCATTTTCTATTCATTTAGTCCTGATTCAACTGTTCCTTAGCCCCCAGAGGGGACACTAACCATGATGGCAACATAGGCTTCATTCCTTTTGAGCAAATATTTCACTAACTCCCACTTTATGAAGTACCAGTTGCTGCTCTGAATACAAGCAGGATGTTGTGGAAAGAAAGCCTGGTGAGGGTGTTGACCAAATAGTCTGTGTCTTGGTGTGTGTTTGCTCAAAATACACAACAGGGGAAGATTTTCTTTTAAAAGATTTATTCTTAAGAATAACTGGTTACCAACGAATCATTCCAGATGGCACACCTGAGCAATCCTCAGTTGACCCTTTTATGCACTGATCATTAAAGGGCTATATGTAACCAAGTTAGCACTTTCCAATAGGTTTCAGACATGAAAAGTTGCAATGGCGTGATCTTTTCCACTTACAAAGAAGATGCTCTGAAGGAAGGGGGAGGATGAGGTGTTATTACACAGAAGAGGAGGAGGATGGGCTGGGCTGCTGTGAACTGCTCTTTGTTTGAGCGGCTGTAATCTGTCAAGTGCCAACCAGCTTTCTCTGCTGCCTGGTGAGTGTCAGCTACATTTCAAGGATGCACACATGCTGATTGCCAGAGAAGAGGGTTTTTCTCAGACCTGGTTACATGACACTGATTGCATGATTTAACCAATGAAAGTTCTACCTGCTGATTTGTGGATCAAGGACCCTCATGAGAACATAGGAAGAACCATGCTGGATCAAATGGAGGGTCCATCTAGTCCAGCATTCTCTTTCCACAGTAGCCAACATTGCCCATGTTCCCCAGTAACTGGTGTATATCTAGGTTTACTGCTTCTGATCTGGAGATAGCCATCAGGACTAGTGACCAGTGGAGCCTTCTCCTCCATAAAATTGTCTAATCCCCTTAAAAAGCCATGCATTTTGGTGGCCATCATGACTCTCAGAAGGGAATTCCATAGTGCTGTGAAGAAGTACTACCTTAATCTCCTTGGACCAGCTGCAGGGGATAGCCCCAGTTACTAATGTTATGAGAAAGGGAGAAAAATGTCTCTCAGTCCACTTTTCCCCACACTATGCATAATTCTATACATCTCTATCATGTCCCCACTTATGTGCCATTTTTTCCTGAGCAAAACAATTCCAGATGTGATAACCTTTCTTCATAGGGGTGGTGCTGCAGTCCCTTGACCCTTTTAGCTGCCTTCTCTGCACTTTATCCAACTCTACAATATTCTTTTTTTTTTAAGTGCCTTGCCCGAATCCTGCTTGGAGAATCCTATGGGCAGCTGATTTACCACTGTGTGTACTAGACTAGATGAAATTTTGGTCTGATCCAGCATAGCTTTTCTTATGTTTCTAAGTGTGGAGACCAGAACTGTATGTAATATTCTAAGTGTTGTCATGCCAAAATTTTGTATGAGGGCAGTATTTGCTTGTTGCCCATGCTGGACTTGGTGCTGCCTTTCCTAACCTGTGCTATGCATTCTAGCTGTGCTCTTATTATTGAGTCATCTCTAACCATTTTGAAGAAATTTAACACTTTAGCTTCCCCCTTTCAGTGTCCTTTTTACCAGTTCCTTTATTCTTCCTTTGAGGACAAACATGACTGTGTTGGACTTCTTTGGCAATTTATATTAAACCTGATAGCATTGTGGCCACTGTTTCCAATTGGTTCAAGCAATATTTTCATTTCATACTAGTTCATGAGAAACACCACTTAGAAATAAATCCAGGATTGCCTCCTCTCTGGTCAGGGCCATGACCAACTGTCCTAGGGCACATTTGTTTGGGACATTGAGAGATTTAACCTCTCTGTTGGAACAGGAACATGCCTTCACCCTGTAAATGTGGGGTTAATTTGAGTAATCCATTATGACAACAGTTCCTCAGCTGGAGAGCTCCCTGATTTCATTTTCCATCTCAAGATCACCCTCAGCATTCTGGTCTGGAGAGGACAGCTTGTTCCTAATACTAAATAACCTTTGGACCCAGTTATTGCCACCCACAGCATTTCTGTGGAGAAACTTGCTCCTTATAGTTTTTCTAGTGTGCTCAACACTGTACCCTTTTTGTCACGCAGAGCAATGCTTCCTCTACTATACCTTTCCCAGACCTTCCTACTGAGTTTATAGCTTGGCACGACTATATCCCACTGGTTCTCTCCAGTTTACCAAGTTTGTAATGCTTACTATATCTAGGTTCTCCTGTTTTGGACTGGAGGCTTCCAGAACTTGCACAGAGTCACTGGTACACAGGCTCGCTCCCCAGGTATCTCTGGTGCGTACACTTCTGTTCTGGCGCTTAGGACTCTCTGATCCGCTATCACATTTCACTTTATGCTCATGGACTATTTCCTTATACCTTTGGATAGTTCAAAAAGTTTTCATCTTCATCCCCAAAGGATGATTTCATTTGAACTGGATGCTTCCTACCTTCCATCCACTTTCCTCCAGGGATCAGTTAAGAAGTTGTTGTTACCTTTTTAAAGTCATGAACCAGCAGTCTGGTTACATTTTGGAACCTATCCCTCTTGCACAGGCCTGGCTTGACTCGAAATATTCCCCAGTACATAACAAACCTGAATCCTTCCTCTCTACACCATCTCCTCTCCATGTATCAAGGCTCCTCAGCTTCATCTGTGTAGCTGTCTTTACATGGAAAAGGTACAGTTCAAAGAAAGCTACTTTAGTGGTTCTGAATTGCAACTTTCTACCTAACAACCTATATTTGGCTTCTTAAGACCTTGTAGCAACATTTTCCCTCATCACTGGTGCCAGTATGGACCACAATCATAGATTCTACCCCAGTGCACTCCACAAAGCAATTGAGTTGGCATGTGATATCTGCAACCTTTGCACCAGAGAGGTAATTTACTGTGCGGCCTACATGCGCAACACAAATCCAGCTGTTATGTGTCTAATGATCAAATCTCCCACTACTGCAAGCTTCCTGGCCCCTGAAGGCACATCTTTGGCATGGGTTCCTTCTAAGGGGAAATATGCACTAGAGAAATTTAAACATGGATGGTAAGGCTGAAGTCAGGGTAGCTACATAAAATATAGGATGCTTTCCTTCCCTTTCAAGGTACCATAATGAAGTTGACAATGGGGCAATTTTAAGTGAAGGAGACCTAGCATAGTTGAATAGCTTCTGTTTTACATGCAGGTGGTTACCAGATCTGACTTCTGGCTACAGTGCCACTCAAGCAATGGCAGAGGTGCCCCCACACTTAGGCACATTTGAGCTGGGCAGAAAGTATACCGGACCAACCACCCTTTTGACACCCCCATCTCCTGACAACCTACCTGAGCATTTGATTGACCAACCCTTGCTGTGTAACATCCACTTAGGCCCTCTATCGCCTTTCCCTCTCTATCTAGAATCCAACCCCCTCAGTTCAGGGAATCTGAATAAGCGGGGCAAGGAGGGGCCACAGTGCCTGCATCTCTCAAGCTCTCTGCCCTTCTCCCTAGGAATTGCCTGCTCAGGACAGCTGAAGGTAGACCATGCTAGAGAACCTTTCCCACAACCCAGTATCTGCCACTCTGTGGCTGCAAAAGAACAACATATGACCCTTCATTTAAGTTCCTGGGGTGGGGGCAAATTTTTTCCAAAAAGAAAAAAGAAAGAAGTGAGTGAGTAGGAGAGATTACGAATAGAGAGATTACAAATAATTGTAACTGTAACCAAAAAGGAACTAATGATTTGTGATTATCAAGGGCAGTGTGCAACTTAAATAAAGAATTTGTATTACATGAAGTGTTTTGGATGAGTAATTAACTGGGTTGCTTTGCCTTCTGTGAAATTCAAATAAATAAGTAGACAGAATGCTGGACTTGAGAGAACTGTGGGCTAGACTCTATTTGGCCATGAACCTCACCGGGTGACTCTGGGCCAGTCATTAGCTCTCAGCCTGACCTGCTCACAGGATTGTTGTGAAGATAAAATGGAGAGGAGAAGGGTCACATGCCTTGCCTTGGGCACCTTGGAGCAAAGGCAGAACATCAGTGTAGCAAATAATCAAAAATTCTATGTTTGCACACATGCACACACACATTTTATGTAGAGTTGTGTCCTCTGGGCCTGGTCACCAAAACTTTAAATGGCCTGCTAATGTTGTATTAGGTTTCAGCCAGTCCATCAGGGCTCCTTTACCTTGGATGGGGACTCAAATAACAGCAGGGATGCAATACCTTCAGTACCTACCATGCTAAGAACAGCTTTCTCTATTGTGTCTGCATACCACTACCAGAATCTGCACCCCACACAAGATCGTAAGTCAGATGACAGGGCAAGTGGAGTGGGGTCGTCTGAGCTCATGTCATGTAACCTGGACCTTTAAGTGGACACTTTGGTGCTGGAAAACAGGGGAGTATAGGATTGTACCCTAAAAGTCTCACTTCCTTGGACATGTGCATTTCTTCTGCCTGTTGAAAATGTCTGCTCAAACGTTGCCCCTCCCAAAAGTATTGTCTGGACACAAGCATTCCTCTTCCTCTTGAGAAGGCCTGCATTCTCCTCTACGATGGACTTACCACTTTTTAAATAATCTATTAAAAGGCTTTTTCCCCTGTGAAGCATCATCCCTCAGAGCCTAATGCCAAATGCACTTGACTGCTAAAAATAGTGTCAGAAATAGTGTGCATGAGAGTGAGGTGTCCTGGTAGCAGAGGTTGCTCTGCTGAAGGCAAAGAAGGTCGTACTTCTTGTGCCTGCCTGGCTGACTTCTTTTGTAGCCTGGGTGTTTCTACAGACAGTGATAAACCAGGGACCAAAGCCCCCTCTCTAACAGACAGGTAGTTTAGCCTCCCAAGCATGTACTAAGCACTGACTGTTTTATCAGTCAGAGAGAGTCCTTAACCTCAGGGTCAAATGAGGAATTATTTGTTTTGTAATTAATCTGCTGCCTTAGACAACATTTTGCATATTTTTGGTCACCCTTTAGTGCAGTGGCTTTCCTTTCCTCTTCCCCCCACTTTCTCTCCTGTAAACTGTATTTTACCCTCTTGAACTTGGAAGCTTTGTTTAACCCTTTTGGAAAATGTCATTATCCCTTTCAGTGACAGCCTGGACAGCTGCATAGTCTAAGTAGGGCATTTTGGTGTTGAATGTATATAGCCATATGGCACAAAATTCTGCACTGTGTGTAGGTTTAGGAACATCACTATCCCACAATTTTTCTATGCACTGAGTCCAAAGATAGCTTATATATACACACACACATGCTTACATATATAGAGAATGTCCATGCAAGGAGCATGTTTTTTTCCTCTCCCCTTCTCCTTTCAGAGGCTTCCACTGCCAAGTGAGTATGAGTTGAGTGGTCGAGTAGGTGAAGACTTATTTTCTCAGGCTTTCATTTGTGAGTGTAGAGAAAGCAGATGTTTACAACTGTCTGATGAGGTAGGCCAGTATTATAGGCCTATTGTATAGCCCTACAAGACTTAGGACCTGGCTATTCAAGAGACCTCCTTTGTCCTTATGAATTTGCCTGGATTTTGGGATTTGCAGGAAAGGACACCATTACCTTCAGAAGCCCATGCATCTAGCACCTGTAAAACTTTTTTCTCCTCTGTTGCTCCCACACTGTGCTATGTTCTCTCTCAAGAACTATGATTGCCCCTACTCTTGGACTAATCAAAGTTGAATTTAAAATATGCATTTTCATACCATTTCTAAGTGTGAACACATACATTTTTAATGCAGCCTTCTAAATGATGTATTATCTACTTTTACTATTCTGTTGTTTTTAATAGTCTTGTTTTTATTGTGTTAATCCTTTACTGTTTAAAATTGTTGTAAACCACCTTGATGGATTTTAAGCAAATAAGGCGGTAAAGGTAAAGGTAAATGTTTCCCCTGGACATTAAGTCCAGTCATGTCTGACTCTAGGGGGCAGTGCTCATCTCCGTTTCCTAGCCAAGGGAGCCAGCGTTTGTCCGCAGACAGTCTCCATGGTCATGTGGCTGGCATGACTAACACTGAAGTACACGGAATGCTGTTACCTGCCCACCGAAGGGGTACCTTTTTATCTACTTGCATTTGCATGCTTTTGAACTGCAAGGTTGGCAGGAGCTGGGACAGAGCACTGCGAACTCACCCCGTTGTGCAGACTCGAACCAGTGACCTTTCAATCAACCAGCACAGCAGCACAGCAGTTTAAACCACTGCACCACCTGCATCCCAAAATAAGGAAGTACATAGATATTAAAAATAAAAATAATAAATGTTTCTTTGCCACCACCTTCCTCTTCCCCCTACCTCTGTCCAAAGAATACATCCAGAGCTCCAGGAGAGTTATTTGCCTAAGAGAGGCAGCAAACAGCTGGGGCTCGGCCACCTGGGGCCTTTCAGAAGGGCTACAACAGCTTTCAGTCTCTGCTTACATGGCCAATGGTAAGGGATTGTGAGAGTTGTCATTTTTAAAAAAAATCTGTATGGCATCAGATTGCCTGGCCTTTTATTTCGCCTTGGGCTTGTCACAAATTCATGCTAGCCATCCAGTTTGAATGAAATATGGCCATGTTTTCATAGGGATCAAAATAAGGAACAAAGAGCAAAATGTTACTGAACAAAAACATACATCAGTTTGCTTTTCTATAAGATTTTTATACTCATACAGTGTGGGTGTCAACTGAGTAGACCAAGTGCGCTGCACCCCTGGATGGCAAGAAGTTGACAAAGGAACAGGGGGGTATGCTTAATTAGGTGGCATATGTTGCAGCTAAATAAATTCAGCTAATCAGATGTGTTAAACATAGGCAGGAAGGCATCCTTGTCACCTTTTGGAGCTAGGAGATGTGTTAGAATGGAATCAATGAAAGATAGATTTCTCTACCTAATACTAGTAGGCTTAACATATCAAAGGTGATCTCCAGTTGTGCATTTGATAGTGCTGGAAAATATCTCAGTTAGCCATTTTGAGGAATTGGGGCTAACTGTATGGGTTAGGGAATGCTGTATTTTTAAAAGGAGCCACTCCAGTGGTTCTGGTACCATCTCCAACTGGTCCACCAGATATTGCCTCTCCCACACAGGGATAACACGGCCACAGTAATACAGGTTCTGGTAACCACAAGACTGGATTACTGCAACATATGCTATGTGGGGTTGCCCTTAACGCTGCTCCAGAAGCAGCAGCTAGTGCGGAATGCAGCTGCTTATCTGTTGCCAGGAGCTGTCTCTTTGATACATGTAAATCCCTTGCTGAAGAAACTATACTTATTTTATTTATTTATTTAGGAAATTTATAGGCTGTCCATCACAGTTGTCTTTGGACGGCTTACAGCATTATTCTAAATCCTAAATAAAATAAATTAGCTATTCCATGAACTGAGCATAAAACTGACATATTTAAAATAAATCAAATACAATTAAAATTAGTTAATGTTAAAATATTGATCAAATAAAAAGGTCTTGACCTGGCGCCAAAAAGCATATAATGACGGCTCCAGGTGGACCTCTCTAGGGAGCGCATTCCATAGTTGGGGTGCCACTGCAGAGGAAGCTTTTCTCTGAGTACTCTGGCTCCTGACCTCTTTCAAAGAGGGTTTCCAGAGGAGGGCTTCTGCTGCTGATCTCAGGGAGTGGGAGGGCATATAGGGAAAAAGGCATTCCTTTAGGTATCCTGGCCCCAAGCCATTTAGGGCTTTTTTAGGTAATAACCAGCACCTTGAATTGAGCCCCGACTTCAGTGGGAAGCCAATGGAGCTGATAGAGGACTGGAGTTATGTGAGAATAACGACCACTCCCCGACAGCATCCTGACAGCTCTATTTTGCACCATCTGAAGTATCCGGACCGTCTTCAAGGGCAGCTCCATGTAGAACGCATTACAGTAATCCAAGTGGGAAGTAACCAGTGCGTGTGTCACTGTTGCTAGGCAGTTCTCCTCCAGGTAAGGACGCAGCTGAGGGATCAGCTGAAGTTGAAGGAAAGCATTTCTTGCCACCACCATCACCTGGGCTTCCAGGGACAGCTCCTGGTCAAGGAGCACTCCTAAGCTGCAGACCCTGTCCTTTAGAGGGAGTGCAACCCCATCCAGGGCAGGGCCCAAGTCACTTACCTGGAAAATCGAATCACCTACCAACAGGACCTCCGTCTTATCTGGATTGAGCTTCAGTACTTGCTACCTATTCACTACCAAGCCAAGTTTAAGGTTTTGTGCTTATGTACAAAGCCCCAAACAACTGAGAAAAGGATATCTGAAAGAGTGCCTTCTCCCTTACCAAGATGACTAGCCACTGAGATCAGAGGAAGACTTTCTCCTCGTGGTTCCACAAGGTCCATGGCCCAAATGGAGTCTCCCGGGACAAGACTGTTCAGTGCAGGGACCCCATTTTTATGAAATTCTCTTGGGATGTCAGGCAGGCAACGGCTTGATGGGTTTGTTGCCTGCTAAATTCAATCTTGTTCCAGGAAACCCTTTTTGCTGACCAGTGCGGTTTTAATGTTATCTGATTTTAAAGATTTTAATATTTTTAAGGCACTGATTTTATTCTTTTAGTTGTTTTAAGCAGCAGTTGAATCTCAAAGTGTAATTATGCTAAAATAGTCCTTTGAGCTGGTAGCTTTCATTCTTGCCTAAGGTATTAACTCAGGAAAATAAAAGCTTGTGCAGTGGAATGAAGGCTGAAGAAGCAGGACCACAAGGTCCCACAAGACAGTGTGGTTTGTGAAGAAATAGACAAAAGGCAGGTACAAGTGAGAATCTGTAACAAAATTCATTAATAACTGATGTACGGTGGAAGGATAGAACACACTTCCAATTTGAACAGAAGGCAAGCAAACTCCATGTCCAGAAGCTGGACACACGCTTCCATATCAACTTGACCATAATTTGCCTTCATCATTGGAAGCCTTGCTACATATTCCATGACCAGAGAGGCTAGGTTGACAGACACTTGTGACAGGGCCTCTTACACCAGCACACTGATTTTGGAACTCCCTTCTCAGGAAGATGAAATCCATATGCTCTGGAAAAGCAGTAAACACTGTCTTGTTCCATCATGCTCTTAATGTTTAATACTTTTGTTGAACTTTTAAGTTTAATGCCATTTGCAAATTTTATTTGCATGTCGTTGGGTTTTTTTCATAGGCTTTATACAAGATTTTCAGTATTTTTACTGTACTTCAACAAAGCACTCGAAAGATAGAGGGCATAATTTTAAAAAGTCAATAAAATATTAAAGTCAATATATATTTTCTCTCTGATTTCCTGTCATTTCTAGTCTCCTTACCTTAATTAGTGGGAAGTCCAGTTAGTGTTTACAAACTATGTTTCTCTTGGAGGCAAGAGTGCTGGAGACTAGTAGTTAATGGTCAGAGAGCCAGCAAGTTGTTATGGTTTGCATGTCAAGGGAGTTCAACTCAGAAGCAAAGCTCATTGGGTGACCTTTAGGCCAATCACTCACTCTCAGCTAAATTCTTTCACAATGATACTGTGAGTGAGGGTAAAATGGGTAAGTAGAAACCATATCTATGTCATGCAGTTCTCTATAAAGGGCTCAGCACCCCTCCGTCTAGAGGAAGTCACATCAGGACATGCAGAAACTAGCATGTCACAGCCATTCCTTAGTTTTTACAGTGTGACATAGCTTAAATAGGACTGTCCCCTTTAATAAGTAAAAACCCCACTCAGTATGAAGGCAGGGACAATCAACCTAAATGTGGCCAGACTCTTATTTTAAACCTCTGCCTTGCTCTCCTCCTTGCTGGAACAATATACAGACAGCCTTGTGTGGTTTCCTGCCACAGCACCTCCCAGAGCTGTCCATGGTGCTGATCTCTCTTCATATTGCTTCCCTAAGAAACCTGACCTGACCTCACCTCACGTGACCCATGCTTGAGATCTGATCCACAACAGAACTCTGCAACTCAGGTGACAGCTCAGGACATCCAGAGAACCTGTAGTCTGAAACAGTACAATCAAGTGCCTTGAGCTTCTAGGGGGAATGGCAGGCTAGAAATGTAATAAATGGATTAGTGGTTGCAGAAATGATAACGCACACATACACTGATAAAAATGAGTGTGTGCGCACTCATTTCTAACTTGGTAGTGGTTTTAACTATGCTGCTACCTTGCTAACCACAAAGAGCCTTAAAGTATAAATTAAGCCCCATCTGTAGAAATGCAAACAACGGCCTGCAAAAGTCCAGGCCGGTTATTCCTGCTGCTGCAGTTCTTCAATGTTGTACAAAGTGTGGGTGTTTTAATATTAACTGATTTTAATATTGGCAGGATATACGTTTATTAATAAATTAACGAATAATAATTTGCAAAGCCTCCCACCCCTGAGGGGGCAGTGGACATCTATTTGGGACATCCCAATGCTTTCTGTGTTCTCCTATTATTATCTGCTTTTGTGCATGGTGAATGAATGTTGAAAGATTTGCAGTGCTGGGCCTCATTCTGTTCCCTTATCTACAGTCACAGGGCACCCTTCAGTATTTGTATTCATAAAGGATGGTGGCTGCTTCTGCCACTACGGCAAACCTGAGCACATGATATATAGCACCTGGAGAAAATTCTCATCTAAGAGTAGGCAGTATGACTAAGATATAAAGTATCACAAAGCATCTATCATAGGTGGAGACTAATATTTGTTTTTGTCTCCTTGGACTGCACCTACCTAAATGCAGAATGGACCAACAAGCATTGGCATGTCAAAATGCTATAGGGATATTCTGAACAGAGATGGCCAGACTTCTAGCTTCTGGGATCAATGTTGTTCTTACTTGAGCCTCTAGATCCACCCTCTGAGGATCCAGGGTGAGAATTGTACCTGGTGAGTGGAGGGCAGATATACACCAACAGAGTATTTCTGAGCATGTAGCGCAGACCAAGGATTTGTTTTCAGTAGCAAAACTAAGCTTTCACACAAATTCACTCTTGCTTTCTCCCTCTCCACAGCTCTTAATGTCAGTGATCTGATTTGGGAGAGAGAAGGAGGCTTTCCTTTTGTCACTGCAGTTCAACAACTAGAAGGCAGAATGCTTGTACGTGTACTGCAAATCACCCAAAGATCTACCACTAGACCCCAAATTATTTTCTGCCCCCCTTTTTTAAAATTGGCAAACTATATGGACACACACCTGCATGTCTCTGTGACATTCCAGTCTACATTTGACCCTGCCTCCTTATCTCCCTGGCCAGGAGCAGCCTTTGAGGCTGCAAGTTTCAGTGGACATTCAGCCTGCCAGGAGCAGAAAGGTGGGTGGATTTCTCCCATCCCACTCCACAACCTAATTGTATTCTCTGGGGAAAAATGCATGTACTTATATTTTTCCACCTGGAAGAGAAAAACAGCTTTGAAAGGAAATATCCCAAAGGTAAAAACAGACCCTCCCCTTTCCAAACTTGCTGATTTTGCAGGAGAGCAGCAACTCAGAGTCAAAAACAATCCAATTCCTGCAGTGTACAGTTCGAGCCTATGCATACCTTTCAGACTGCAACCCAGGGGGAGTACGTCTCATTAAACATACTCGTAATGGACAGGGGTGCAGACCCTCCGGGTTGTGGGCCAACCCAATCCAGTGTGCATCACCTCGGAGATGTCCTTCCCTTGTGAGAGTTCCCTTGAAGGTCATCCCTGCTGCTTATCAAATTGGAGAGAGCTTCAGGGGTGAGATGTGGTGGGACTCATCCGTGCATGGGCAGGGGAGCGAGAGCTCTTCCTCATGCATGGCTAAGCCCCAACTCCCACCAACCATCATCCCCTTTGCTATCTCTGGTCTAAGATCAGGGACAGCAGCAATGACGGGTGGGTGGTGTGTCCACTTGTCCTTGCACTGGTGAACCCCAACAGCCGGGCTACCCAGCATCTTAGACCGGAGAGGGCAGCAGGGGGATGGAGTGGCAGAGACTTTTCCTGTGCTGATAGGAAACAAAAGCCATGCTTCCATTCAGCATTGTTAATGGATGAGGCCACTGGGATCATCGGGCACTTGATACGGGGTGGAATGCAATCAGTCCGCCGCCAACCCCAACACCTTTTTACACCCATTTTATGACAAAATAATTTCACATGAATCTGAATCAGATTCTCAAAAGAAGATAAAGCAACAGATGAAAATACTCCTACCTCCATGAGTCAGACGATGTCACATACAGATTGTGATAAATATTCTAAAATATGATCTGTGCCTAGTTATTGGAAAATACAGTTGAGATGGGGAACACGGGTTCTCCACATGTTGTTGGACTGCAGGTGTACTCAGCTCTACCCAGCATAGCTGATGGTGGGGGCTGATGCGCACATTTCCTCCCACTGACATAGAGGAAGACACGAAACAGAAGCATCTGATGTGTTTAAAAAACATATATCCCATGTTTGGAATCACCAGGAATATGTGTAAAATTGCATTCAGAATCTAGCTAAAGTCACTCTTCCTTAATTGAGCCAAACCAGAATTCTTCTTAATGTTAGTCTCTGTAGTTTTGAAGAATATTACTGATGAGACTGAAAGATTTTAAATGCATACATATCATGGCTGTATTATGTCTCATTTTTACTCTCCAGAGATGATTTGTTGAAAAACTGTTTTATGTGAACAATTTGGGATTGGCATAGAATATTTGTGAAGCGATTAAATAATCTATGCATGGCAAACTTCCATTATACCCTACAGAACATCAGCAGCTATGAAATTCTGAGCAGGTAAAATGTCAGGTTCTATGTCTATAATTTCCAGCTTACGAATGTACATTTTTGGTCTCAGCTGATAGGTTAAGAGTTTCATGCTGGCGGAATTGATCCAGTTCTATGTTTGGGCAGTTAACTTTATTCACAATGGTGTCGATACCAGGAAGTCACACTGCATTCCTGAGAGTATTTTACAATTTGGTAGCAAATTGGCATTAAAAAATTTAAATGCTCCTAAATGTTTGATATCCTGTCATTTATGAAAACAACTGCAAAGTCACTATGATTGTAAAGACATACATTTACTTGAGCAAGCTCTGGCAAAGGTCAGAGCTTACTGAAAAAAACACAAATTATTTTTAAAATTGATTATGCTCAGAGTTTGGAATCATACTGCATGTCTAGTTAGTAAAAAAAAAAAGAAGAAGGAACTTGCTAATTATTATTGGAATGATCAGGTGATGTTTGATCAGTGAGTTCTTTCTAAAAATGTAACTGTTGTACACCAGTATACATAATCCCCAATACTGGTGTATGTTTATGCTTCACTTTCTGTTGGAGGATGGAGAAGCCATATGGTCAGTCTTGATTCTCATGTTACAGTATCCCACAGAATAGGACTGACATAAAGCAGATGGCCATTGAAGAGTGTATGGCACTCCATATATATAGTTGTGTGATCATTATTACAAGACCTTTAAATAACCTGAATCCAGGGCATCATTAAAGGGATGGAGGCTTTGTTCTTTTCGGGAAGGTGGGCATCCTAAACCTTTATGCCACATTATGTTTAATTTTAGTACACAAATGCAGCTCACTGCCTGGGCGGAAATGTACCAAGGCAAAGGGATAAGAATTGGCCTATGTTCTAACATAGCTTAGAATAGGAATGTCAAACATCAGGCTCCTAAACTTAAATCTGACTTTCTTGGAGTTGCAATCTGGCCCTCCAGGCTTCCCTAAAAGGCCATGGCCCTCCTCCAGCTCCAGCCCTTTCCCCCAGCTGACAATGATTTGGTAGTTCCCCAACTTTTGAGCAGTGTTCTTCCATTCTAAAAGTTTAGAACTTTCCTAAGGTTGTTACCGGCAGTAAGAACTTTATACTAAATAGTGGCATTTCTGGCCCTTCCCATCTTGTCCTTGGTACCACCCACCATTGGAATATAGCCCCTGAGATCTTCTCCAAAACTGAATTTGATCATCTGGCTAAAAGAACCTCTACACCCTTGAGTTACAAAAACCTTGTTGTGGGTTAGAGGAGCCACAGTGGAAAAACCCTCTTTTCATATAATTATGAAATGAAACTTTATCATACATTCAAAAGTCTCCAACCGCACCAAATTTCTTGAGCAGCTAACAAATCACATCCAGGAAACAGAACTGTTCCAAAGATTGTCTTACAACAAGTGAGGTGAGTCTCCCCTAGGGCAGTCTAGTTCATGCAGAGACCAATTTGTACAATACTTTCCTTCAAGGAAGGTGGAGGAGATACTATAAATTAGGCTTCCAATTGAAATACTTGCAACAATTATAAGACCTGCTTTCTGCTGGGTTTCTTGCAAACAGTAGCTCCCAAAAGCAGCTGCCTGCAAAGTTAATAAAAGGGATTGTAAACACCTTCTGAATGTCTGTCATTTTATTTGAATAAGAGTTTTGAACAATGTTTCTGTGCCATGGATCAGAAAGAATCAGAATTTTATCTGCATTTGGGATTTTTAAAAAATTATCTCACAAGCCCCAGTGTTCCCAGCAGCCTGGATAAAGTGCACTTTATCAGCCAAACACTGTAATATAAACGCTTCTTAAATATGGACATATAAGACAGCACACATTCCAGCATGCGCCTCTACAGCCTCATCCAAAGTGAATGGCATCTCCATAAAGTCTTAGATGATTTAAAATGAAAGTAGCTATTATTTGATTGTTTGGGTGGGGGGAATTGAAATGACCATCAATTTTTTGGGGAAATTTTACTGTGGCATTCAAGTGTATAAAATGTGTTTGTCCCTGTTTTATTCCTTGTAAACACTGTTTCATTCAACAAAGGATGGGATACATCTTTACCTCTGTATGGACAGTTGAAACAGATTTTTACATATGTATAACAAAAGCACTTTTGAAAATGCAGTAGCTGCCAGAGTTTGTGTGCTCCTCTGAAATAATGAGGTTTTTTAAACATTTTTTTACAATGGGCATCGGAAGACATGTCCCCACTTAATCTGAAATAGAAACAAACATTTATTTTTTAACTAGGCCAGCCTGCAATTCTGCCTCAAAGGCCATCTTGTCAAAGGTGCGCATGTTCATCTCTTCTCGTACTTTTTCCCGGACATGGAAAGATGCCCGAGCAACAGATCTGGCATTTTCCAGGACACTTTTTTTCTCTTTACAAATCTGTTCACTCCGTTCTAACTTTCTCTCAATAGACTGTAAAATCTCCCTGCGCCGAATATCTTCACACTGTTCCACCTTCTTCTTGTTGACTCTCTGCACCTTCTCCTTCTCCATCCGAGTTTGGACCACTTTACGGGCTTTCTGCTGGACGACCTCCTCTGCCACCTGTGTGGCATGCTGGAGCTTCCTCTCCGATGCTTCGGCCAAGGCCTTCAAGTGCTCCTTCTGCTCCCTGTCCTTCCTCTCAGCTGCCAACCGAGCCCTCTGGCTCTGCATTTCCTCCCGCCTAGCCCTCTCCCTCAGTTCCTGGTTCCTCTTCTCAATGAGCTGCTCATAGTTTCCCTGAGCTTTGCTCCAGCTCCCCTCCAGGGAGGCCCGCAGCGTGGCCTTCTCTTCGGCTTCCTGCTTGGTTAGCTCCTTGAGGATGGCCTCATGCTTCCGCTTCTCAGCCTGGTTGAGCAGCTTCTTCTCCCTCTGCAGCAGCTGCTCCCTTTTCAGCTTCTTCTGAGCTGCCAAGGACAGCTTCTCTTGCAGCAGCTGGACCTCCCGGTCAGTGGCCTCCTTCTTGCTCTCTTCCTGAGTCTTCAGATTGTGCTCCTGGTGGCGCTTCTTCTTCTTGTCTTCGTGAATGGCCTTCTCAAGCCGCTCTCTCTTCAGCTTCTCCTGCTTTTCCAGCTGTTCCCGCCACTTCTCTTCCTCCAGGGAGCTCTGCTTTTGCCTCAGGAGAGCAGCCATCTCTTGCTCGTGGCTCAGCTTGCAACGCCGCTTCTCCAGGTTGGTCTCCCACATGTGCTGGCACTGCAGCAAGGCCCTCTGCTTCTCCTTCTCCTCCTGCTCTCTCCTCTGCTCTGCCTGCCGCTTCTGGATGTCCCACTGGAGGTGGGCACTGTACCGCTGCTCATTCAGGATGCTCGCCTCCTGGTGCTTGGCTATCATCAGAGCAGCAATCTTTCGGTCCCTCTCAGACACTTCCTTGAGGCCTTTCTTCTTCTTCACCTCCTTGACGATCTGCTCGACCTTCTTGGTGGTCTGGGGGGAATGGCTCAGGTCACCCAAGCTGAAACTTCGACCCACCAGGGAGGTCATGGTTGCCACAGTCTTAGTCCTGGGCTGCTCCTTAGGCCATTTGTCCCTAAAGCTGTCTCCACTGTAAGACGACGAGGCCCCTGAGTCCGTGGAGGTTTTGGTGGAGAACCCCTCCCTCCTCTTTTGCAAGGAGTCCAGGGAGTGGCTCTTCTTGGTCTTGGCGCCCCCAGCGGCGGGGGGAGGAGCGGGAGGACCGCCCCCCCTTGGCACTCCTGCCGCGCCGCAGCTCCCACTGGCCCCGCCGCTTTTGAAGGCAACCCGGGAGGCTGGGGAGGAGGGCAGGCTGCCAATCAGCAGAGGCGAGAAGAGTCGCCTCTTCTCCTCGCGGATAATCCTTTCCCGTTCCTCCCGGCACTGCTGCAGCTTCCTCTGCCGGTCCATCTCGTAGACCTCGTAAAGGCCCGCGGCGACCCGCATAGACCTGCCGGGGGCCTCTTTGATCAGCTCGCTGAGGGGCCTGGGCAGCAGCTCCACCGGCTTGACCGCGCAGCGGGCGCACGCCTCCAGGGAGCGGGGGCTGGTGAGCACGTAGCGGCTGCCCTCAGCCTCCGGGCAGTCGAAGTTGTACAGATCCAGGTGCAGCATCGGTGACTCCTCTCGGAGTTTCTCCACATCTTGGATGGGAGGAGCCGCTGCCGCCGCCAGGGCGGGGGAGGGAGGAGCGGGCGGCTGAGCTGCAGCATCTGCTGCCTGGGAAGGGGCCGCCGCCGCTGCTGCTGCGGGCGGCGGCGGGGCGGCTTCCTCGGCCCCGGCGGCCGCTTCTGCACTCGCAGCGCTCCCGGGGTCCGCGGGGCGTTTCTCCCCCCCTGGATCCACCGCTGGATCCACCATCGCTGCCTGGCTCCTCGCACCTGAACTGAAAGAAAAACAAAGTGTTGCAAAACCCGCAGGATCCACCGTGAGATAAACCCCAAGAACCGCGCTGGGATTTCGTGCTCAGCCACAGGGGCTCTGCAGCGCCAGGCCCGGGAGGGGGAGGGGCGCCCGAGGCAAGTCCGCAGCTCTGCCCGGAGGACCACTGCAGGGGCAACATGACCGGCAGTGGAAAGGTGGGAGGGAGGGTGGAAGCGTGCCGCTTATTACACGATCCCGTCCTGATTTGCCCGGAAATCACGGAGTCCTCAATCAGCCTTGCCCAAATGGGCTCCCTCCAGATGCGCTGGACCACAGCACCCAGCATCCCCAGCCTGACTCGCCCATGGGCAGGAAGGCAGGGCGTTGCCGTCCAATCTGCGGTGGTGGTGGTGGTGGTGGAGGGGGTGTCCTGGAGACAAGGAGAATGAAAGGCTCCTGATAGGCAGCGGCGGAGAAGGCGGCTGGCTCACCTTGGCCTTCCCCGCACACCGCAACGCGCACGCAGCTCCTCCCCGCCCGCCCTGGCGAACGCGGTTGGCCGCGGAGCGTGCCTGCGCCCTCCCCTGCCGGCCCCCGAATAACAGAGGCTCGGGGGGGCGGGGCTGGGAGAGCGCCCCTCCCGCACCCCCGCGGGGCCGTGCAGCAGCCGCGAAGTTCTTCGGGGGAAGAGACGCCGAGGGCCGGGGGCCCCAGAAGGAAGCGGGCCCCTGCGCCCCCCCCCCCCCCGCGGAGGCGCGGCACTCACGCGCGAAGGCCAGGCTCGCCGCGGCTCAACGCAGCCTCTTCGCGGGGAGTCCGGGATGCTGCGCTCTTCCGAGTCTGCCCAAGCGCCCCTGGCGTCGCGGATGCCGACCCGCTCCCCAGGAACACCCCTCCTCCTCCCGCGTCGGAGGAAGCGTAGCAGACCACCCCCCGTCCCCAAAGCATGTCGCCCTCCCGCCGGCCCCCAAGGCAGCATCACCGGGACGATCCGTGCGCCGCGGGCGAGCATCTCCGCCCCGTCCCCCACTCACCGCTTCTGCTTTGGTGTGCGCGGCTTGTCAGGGCTGCGGCGGCGGCGGCGGCTGGCGGCTCCCGGGGCTTTGGCTTCCCCTCGTCGGCCGGCCGAGGGAGCAAAACGAATCCCGGGAGCGGGGAGAAGAGGGCAGATCAGGTCACCGGGAGCGGCGGCAGCCTCTCCATGGCTCCCAGCAGAGCCCGCGCAGGGTCTTGCCGGGCGGCCGGGCGGGCGCGACGTGCTGGCGATGCTTGCGGTGCAATCCTAAGCATTTTACGCGTGTGCGTGTTTATCTTTTGCCTCCTAGGCTGAAGGAGGAAGAGCGCGGCGGCTTCTCATCTTGGCTACCACCGAGCGCCCTCAGTCTGGCAATTTCTCCTCGCCTCCCTTCGGAGCGCCGGCTCCTGCTAGACTTCGGCGAAACCGCTGCTGGTTTTCCGCGCGGAAACGAGGAAGGCAGGCGGGCAGGCAGGCGGGAGGGGTGTGCGTGTTGTTGGGGGGGGGCACCCAACAACAAAAACCTTGATCCACCACAACGCACCACAGAGGAGGAGGAGGAGGAGGAGGAGGTGCGGGCGGCAGGAAAGAACAGACGGTCGCATGGAGCTGCACAGCGCCTGGGGTCGCTGCGTTCTGGCTGGCGGTCTTAGTGGAGACGCGAGAGCGGGGTGGATCACGCGGTGAGCGGATTTCGGGCGCGATCCTATGCACGGTTGGACTGGAAAAAGGCCCCGTCGCACCCAGCATTTTCCAGCTAGCCGCAGGAGAAACGCCAAGGAGACAAGGGTGTAATCCTTTGTGCGTTAAGACAGAAAAATGTCTGGCTGGAGAATAGTGGCGGCTGCTGGACTTTTTTTTAGTGGACTAAACATGTTAGGATTATTCCTTGGCATTTTCCCCTCCATCTGCATTTTAAGTATCCCTTACGCACCAGTTTAAACATAATGCAATGGATCGTTTTTAGCCCCTTCCAGTTTTTTAAAGAGGGCTTTATGTTTAATACCAGAGCAATCCTTACAACAGCCTGGTAAGGTTGGCCAGTGAAAGTGCCTCCATATTGCAGTTGGGGCAGGGGCTGAACATGCAAACAAATAGTTTAGGTCCGTTTGGTATTGGGGCAGGATTTGAGCCTGGGATTTCCCTGATCATAGCTGCCATCCCTTTCCCCATCTTTCTAAGTACAGATCTGGGTGGCAAGTAAGTTTTTTCAGTCATTACTCCAACACTGAACTCAGGTGGTGAAAGCTGACAAAAAGGGGGCATTGACAAACAGGGGAGGTTAACAGAAGTACCCTGCCACACACACCTTGACACTAGGATTAGGAATTGTAGCCATAAATGGCCTTCTCCTCCATGAATTTATCAAGTCCACTTTTAAAGCTGCCAAATTGATGGCTGTCACTACATTTTGTGGAAGTGAATTCTACATTTTAACTATGTGTTGCATGAAGAAGTACTCGCTTTTATTTATCCTGAATCTTTCACCAATCAGCTTGGATATTTTGTGATATTGCTGTCTTTTCCATAGAATTATTGAGTTGAATTGCTCAAACAAAATAAGCCAGAGCCAAACCTCTCAAGATATGGATATAACAATGCAGCATTTTATCTGGTTGTATTGTTAGGATATTTTTAAAAAATGTTTACAGACATGTAAAATATTAATAAAACCCAAGTTACAAAGAATTCCCCTTCGTCATGACAAGGCAGTGATCCATGAAGACAGCAATACCACAAAATATCCAAGCTGATTGGTGAAAGATTCAGGATAAATAAAAGCGAGTACTTCTTCATGTAACACATAGTTAAAATGTAGAATTCACTTCCACAAAATGTAGTGACCGCCATCAATTTGGCAGCTTTAAAAGTGGACTTGATAAATTCATGGAGGAGAAGGCCATTTATGGCTACAATTCCTAATCCTAGTGTCAAGGTGTGTGTGGCAGGGTACTTCTGTTAACCTCTCCTGTTTATCAATGCCCCCTTTTTCTTTGGGCAAACCAATCCAGGTAAGAACAAATAGTAAATTCTCCCAATGGTGATACACCATAAGAATCTGTGTTGTGACTGGGACTATCCTTGACAGCCCTGCTCAGCTCTTGATTTGCGACTCCCTTTTCGAAATTGGTCCATCTCATATTTGGCCTTCTTTTTTCTTCTTCTGCCTTTGACTTTCCCTAGCATGATTGTCTTCTCCAGTGAGTCTTGCTTTCTCATGAACTGTTCAAAATAAGATAGCCTCAGTTTCATCATTTTTGCATCTAAGAAAAACTCTGGCTTGATTTGATGTGGAAACCACTTGTTCACCTTTCTGTCAGTCCAGGGCACTCACAAAGCTCCTCTCCTGCACCATGTTCCAAACGCATCATTTTTTTTCCCCTGTCAGCTTGCTTCACTATCCAACTTTCACATACAAACGATCAAGAATACTACAGTTGAATGATTTAGGCCTTTGCCTCCAATAAAAGGTAATATAATACAAAAGGTGACTTCAACTGTCCCTTGTTATGTATTAGCTCCAGCAATGTTTTCCTGGCAGAGAAGTAGGGACTCTCTCTCTTTTTAGAAAAGACCACCTTTTCTTTCCCTCAAATGTTTGTTCTTATAAACTAGTCCACCTCGACCTCCTGTTCTTCCCTTGCTGCAGTTCTTCCCATCCTTCCCGGGTTAAAGAAGGTTGCCGTAAAATTCACTACAGTAGGAGACTGACTACACCTTCTCCTCGTTTGCTTCAGGACAATTCAGCTAGATGGCACCTACACAGGGGCCAAACAAAGACACACACCCCCAGGTCTGCACTTTTACACATAGACAGGGTGATAGCAAATCATTCATAGCTCATCTGGAATGTGGGATGCTGAAGCAGGCTGCTGGCCCATCCAGGGTTTCAGGCAGAAATCTTCCCAGTCCCACCTGGAGATGAATTAGGCATGCAGCTCCAGAGGGCCCACAGCAGGGCGGCAGTAGTGATGTGGGCAAGACCTGGAACGCAATGAAGGAAAGTGCTGTGCTGGCCAATTGAGGCAACTGGTGCTGCTTTCAAGCCAAGGATTTTCCAAGAGAGTGGCGGTGAGCTGAACCAATCCGCTCGTTGCCTTTTGAGGGACTGGCCAATGAGAGTACTGAGGGACCTGCTTCCTTGCTCCTCCAGTTAAGTGGAGGAGTGCAAGGAGAGAGAAGATGGTGGCTGGATTCACATGTCACAAAGAGCAACCCTGTATGGTGTCCATGCTTCACATTTTTTTGTGGAAATGTGCCTGACAGATATCAGGCTTATGGTGGTGATTCTTCTCCCTTCCACCATTTCCTTCCCTCTTATTCCTCCAAGCAGTATCCCAGGAGGCTTTTCTGTGGGGAGGAGTGAAGCGCTTTTCTATTCAGGAGCCAGTTTGCTCACAGCGGCTGTCAGACCGTGGCTGTTGTGCAAACAGGGCTCATGCCCTTTAGTGCAGCGGGGGCGGGGGGGGCACCGGAGCTGATCAGGCACCTTCCCCTCCTGCTCTGGAGGGGACACTGGATTGCTGGTCGGCGGGGGGTGGGGGCAGGGGCCTGATCCACGTAGGCAAAAGGACTGGGAAATTAGCTGGGTGGTGCTGCAGAAAGGAGCAGGACCACTCAGTTAATCCCCCCTGCCCCCTCTGCTGGCACCAAAGGAAGCGAGTGGGGGGTGAATCCGCTGGGCAGCAAGGCCTGGTTGGCACCAGCAGCTTCTTTGCTCCTCCTTCTCTCTCAGTCCCATTTGCCAGAGAGGCGTCCCCAACCCAACACCTCCTTTTGGATAGGGGGAGCAAGAACGGAGCACAGCAGAGGGGGTATCCGCTGAGGTGTGTAGCCCCCAACTGGGTGCTACCACCCAGGGGATTCTCACCCCTCTCCACTGAGCAACACTCCTCCTTTCCCAGCACCAACTAGCTGATCACCCACTCTTGCTCCAAAGGTCTTTAGGGCAGGAAGTGGGCAGGGTGGGGACGACTCCAACAGGTGCCCCAAACCCAGCTGTTAATGCCGCTCTCTGGGTGGTTGCTTGGCAAGAGCAGCAAAGGGTCACTTTTGCCAAGTGGCTTGATGATGTGGCCTTGTGCATTCTAGGTTTGGATGACGCAGCAAGCCTTTGTGGTACCAAGAAACCGTAGAATGGATGGTTGTTTCTGGTTGTGGTTTCTAAAAACAAAATGTATCACGCTGCAATACCATGACAGGGTTTGGATGACATGACTGACCAACTTACACAAAAAAACACAGTTGCTTGTTGTGTGAATCTGCCCAATGGGCAAAGAGGTTGGGGAGAAGGAAGCTGAGAGATCCAGTTTACCAATCTTTACTCCAAACATTTTATGGAAGTTGCTGGGCATGCCAGATCTTTGTAGGCCAGGGCACTTGAGAACCCCGGAAAAAATGTATTCAGGATGGAGATAGGGCATCGGGCAGCCAAGCAATCAGGGCGCTGCCACCCTCGAAGCTCCGCTTGCTGGGGTGCCCCTCTATCAAGGAATGCCACTGCAACACTAAATGGAGTCAGGAGGAAGGGCTCCTAAATGGTTTCTTATCCATGTGCCAAGAATAAGGACTGGGGCACACGCTACATTTGCCAGGGGAAACCTCCCAACATCCTCCTCCTCCAGGAAAGGATTCCCATCACAAGATCTGCAGGTTATTTGGAAATGTTGGGAGTTTAAAATACATATGAGGGATATTGCTTCATTTTGATATTTGCTTTCCCACAATATCCATTCATTTCATGTGGGGGGAGGCAATTATTCCGGGCAGTTTTCTAGTGGTTTCTGCCCTCTGCCTTTTATGGGATCATCTTCCTTTGGCTGGTGAGTGCCTGCGTGTGTGCACATGTGTGTGCCACACAGATGTTTCCTTTTCACTCCATAGATATCTAGGAATACTGCCAACACTGGGATTGCTGGAGGAAAATCCACTGAACTCTGATGATGTTTGGAGTAAGCCTGTGCGCCAGATGTCAAAGAGTAAATCCTGCAGAAACACAGAAGTCAGCTGAACGTATTTTAAATGTGCTGCCCATGAAATCAGCATGCATTGAGGTTTGCATGGATGTTAATTAGATATTTCCTCATTCCTGGGTTCTTTCAACTCCTGGATTCTTTCAACAACAGCTCAAAATACCAAGTGTATCATTCAAAGAAAAACTGTTGTCTGACACACATTTTTAAGTGTTCTAATAACAAGGCATACTAAACAAACAGAAACATCTGTCCTCTTAACATCATGTAGAGTCTGTTTTTAAACTGACAGCTTACTGCACTGGTATGGTAGCAATAGAGACTCTGAAACCCAGTCGCTGTACAAAGAAAAACTCTGGTTAGCGTCACAAAACAGCATGTTTATTTGCTTTTTTGAACAAACCAGCACTTGTCTTTTAGAGACCTTAAACTATTAACCCACAGAAGCAGAAAAGTGATTTTCTAGGCATTTATTTTTGGGTTATGTCTGGTTTACAGCATTGCCTCCATGAAAGAGTATGCATGTCAGCGGAATTGCTTCCTGCTAAGGCCCCTGATTTTCACAATGACAATCAGGCTACAAAAAGATAGGCAGTCTGGGCTCGCGGGGCGGGGGGGGGGATCTGCACTAGGCCCCTTTGCATTCATCAGGGAGTGCTGTGGCAGTATTTCTGCAAATAGCATTTACCAGTTTTGGGGCACATCCTCATGAATACAGTGCTGTTCTCACTGTGTTGAAAACATGATCTTGCATAACACACAAATGCAATTTTGGGCAAAATAGGAGGGGTTGTACAAGTGACATATGCAAGGGAATTGCTCTTATAAAAAAGGGCCTTTAAAAATCCATCATACACAGGTGGAATAGACCGCCATATCAGTGCACTGGCATGAAGGAATGGAAATTATTTTTAAAGTAAGTTATAGCTCCTTCTTGAAAGCTAAAACAACAACTCATCCCCCCATGCTGAACTTTCAGAGTAAGTGCCACTGAAGGCAATGCAGTATACTTGTGAGTAGGCATATATATGGGACATTTTCAGCCTGTAGTTCCTCACCCAAAACTTAAAGCCACGTGAGAGCTCTGTTGCTATTCACAGCAACACTTCTGCACGTGTGTATTAGCAAATACAGTGGTACCCCGGCTCACAAATGCCTTGGTTCACGACCAAATCGGGTCGCGAACAAAAATTTCATGAAAATTTTGACGTGGGTCGCAAACTGCACATTGGGTGGGGACCAAGATCGTAGGCATCTCCCCACCCCCCTGAGTGGGGAGATGGCCATGATCGCAGTTGTGTTTGTGCAGGGAAGACATGCGTGATCACGGGTGCGCTCCTGCAGGAAAGACGGGCGCAATCTCGGTCATCTCCCCCCCCCCCAAACCAGCACGATTGTGACCATCTCCCCACCCACCCGAGTGCCTGTCTCTCCTTCCCCCAGTGCGCTGGGATGATGGGTGCATGCAGGGATGATGGGCGCGATCTCGGTTGTGCTGGGTGGGGGGTGGGGTGGGGAGATGGCTGTGATCTTTGTTGTTCTTTGTCCACATTTTTCTGATTCACATTTTTCTGATTTGAAAAAAATGGTTACAGAATGGATGAACCTTATTTACATTGAACCTTATGGGGAAATTTAGCTTGGGTCACTGCCAATTTGGGTCACAACCAGAGTCCTGGAATGGAGTAAGTTCGTGAGCCAAGGTACCCCTGTACAATGTTGCAAAAAAGCCCAACAGGGCTCTTCCTTTGCAGCACCCTGTCCTCCCTGAACAATACTGCAAGTTTAGCACACACTGACATATGTACTATTGAAAAAATGCAACATATAAAAAGTCTTGAATATGACTGATCTAAAGAAATCTAGGTTATCATGGTAGAGACAGTGTGCAGAGGTTGGTTTAAGGTGTGTGCCATGTGACACATCAGCGAATCAGGTGATACAATTCCAATAAAAATCCCTAGTGTAGATTCTCCCCTGGTTGCCTTCCATATGTTTTGGGATGTAAACCTATAAGATGTAGCAAGCATGGCAGATGGGCAGGGATTATGAGCATTGTAGTGCAAAACATCTGAAGACACTCACGGGAGATTTTTATGCCTGGAAGGTGCACTGAACCAGTGCTTTTGATAGCACAGTTAACCGTCAGCCAGTGTGATATAATTGCTAGACTGCTGGGTTGGGGCTTGGGAGAACTGGGGTCTAGTCCCTGCTCAGCGATGAAGCTCACTGGGTAACTTTGGGCCAGGCACTGACTCTCAGACTTACATACTTTAAAGGATTGTTTACAGGATGGAGAGGAAGAAGAGGAGAATTCTGTACAATGCCTTGGACTCCATGGAGGAAAAGGTGGATTTCGATATAACAGACAAACATACAAACAAATGGAAGTTGTGCCAGTTCCCATTATAACTGCCAACAAGCCAACTGGATCAGTACTTAAAGTACACCATAGTTTAAACAGACAGCTGCATCAATCTTATGCACAGATGTGATTCAATGTAACACCCCACTCTGAAGCTTTTTTCCTTGCTGAATGCAATTACAGAAGCAATGATGGACTGCTGGCAGGTTTCTGGGGCAATTGGGAGCACCGCAGAAGTCAGAGGAAGGTGGACAAGCCTTTCAGGGAAAGGCACCATGTGAACTAAACGGGGCTTTCTGATGGTCTCTTACCCAGCAGTTGGGAGTCGGTCTGCATGGTAAATCCTTCTTGATGTAGACCCTGCAGAATGCATCCTTCTGAAAGCAGCTTTACTGTTTTGATAAGGTCAGCTGGTGCTAGAAGTTAGGAATTCTCCCATGAGAATAACTTTTCACAGGGTACAGAAAGGGAGTAATTTGGAGTAATCCTGGGCTCTGTTTATACTGATCCAGAGAGGCCGCCACTATACAGGTGGAATAGACCACCATATCAGGGGTGCTGAACCTCTTTCAGTTTGAGGGCCAAAATCCATTTTGGAGAAGCTCTCTGGGTTGCATTTCAGTGGTGGATAAAGCCAAATGCAAAAGGAATGGAGTGAGAAACAAAAGTACTAGTCTGTCTGATTGTAAAGCTCTCCCTACCAGTAAATATCAGAGGAGAAGAGATGTATTTCAACCTTTTAGAATTAAGGGCAGGGTGGTGGTGGGGAACTACCAAATAATTGTGATTTGAAGTGTGGTTAAGGGAGGAGGACAGGGCCATCTGAGGAAACCTGGATGTCACGATTTGAGCCCTAGGCAGGAGTGTCTGCTCCCCTGCTATCCATGCTCAGCATGGGAATAGAGGTGGGGAAAACAGTAAGAAACTAGCAACATCTGGGGACACGGCCAGGGTATCCCTCAAAATCCTGTCAGTGCCTTTCAGTCAGGGATGCCCATATGCTGCCCAGACACAGGAGGATAAATGAACCCAAGATGTGGGGTAGCACCCATCACTCCCTCCCTGAATCAAGAGAGAGGAAGAGAGTCCCGGAAAGACAGCAAGGCCCTGTCTTTCCCAGGCATCCTGGCAAGGGGTTGAATTGCCCAGTGCTTCATTTTTCTAGGATTGTTGCTGGCCTTGCAAAGGGGAAGAAAGAGAATCCATAAACCACAGCACCCTTGTAGCTACCTGAGCAGGACAGCTGCAGACCGTCTGCATGGCCTTCTCCAGGGCAGCCTTACCCAGCGCCCCCAAGATAGGAAAGGTTGGGTTGCCATCAGCGCAGCATGCCTCAGAGTCATGCCTCTAATTTTGGGTGCCCCACTACAGGTTTTATACTGAGCCAGGTTCAGATTTCACATCTGGGCCTAAAGGGGGGCGTTTGCGGAATGGGAGCAGGCAGCCATCAAAGGGACTTCCCAGTTTAACAGGTACTGAGTTGAAATAATTTTTCCTCACTAGAGGGCACTCGCTGATCAGGAAAAAAAATCACACTACAGTACTTAACTTTAACATGCTTAACAACTAACTTTCCAACAATTTTCTTCTGAAAGCAAGAATAGCAAGCACACAAGAAAATACTAAAACTAAAAAATGCATTTTTACCAAGTGGGAGAATTAAAAGATGACACAGAAGAGCCACAAATGCATGAATGCAAAGCATGTATTCAAGAATCAGGTTTGGATCCAGTCTCTCCTCTCCAAACATTAGGCACAAGGATATAACCCTACCCCTTAATGCAGGGATTGTTAACAGGGGAGGCAAGAGGATACCTAGGAAACGTGGAATTAGTCCTATACAGAGTGAGGCCCTTGGTCCTTCCAGAAGCTCTCCAGGGTTTCAGGCAAATGTTCTTCCTCGGCCCTACCTAGAGCTCCTGACCAAAGCAGGTGCGTTGGCATCCAAAGCCAGTCCTCTGCCACTAAGCTGCAGCACTTGCACGTTGAGCAGCACACATGGACACGTGAAGGAAGCAGTAGGTGGCCATAATGATCTTGAAAAGTTTTTTTACCTGCTGCTCAAGAGGGAGATTTAGAAGTGTTCTCCTTGGGCTGGTCTTGAAAGTTACTTCTGGGACCAACTGTCCTCGCTAGAGGAGCAAACAGTTTTGATCAGCTTTCCCACATCTGGGGCTCCCCAGTAGTTTTGGACCACTTCCACTGTCCTTGGCTATTGGCCTTGCCAGCTGGTACTGATGGGTGTTGAAGCCCAAAACATCTGGAGGATACTGGGTTGGAGAAGCTGTTTTGCCTACATACAAATGGATGTGTGTCAAGCCCCTAATGATTGAGTTTAAAAGCAATGTCTTTTCTCAAGATACTGGACTATATTGTATTTGTAGTATTTATATACTGTTAGGTATAATAAAATCCCTATCAATATTAAAATCACATTTCAAATATTACTATTAAAATCACATGTAAATTATAATTTTAAAGTAATTCTAATTCCAATAACAATAGTACTTATGATAATCCAGAGCAATGCAAGGGCAGTAAAATGGAGCAGCATGACTAATTTAATTACAGGCCTGGATGAACAAGTATTTGTTGAAGAAACTACATTTTCTGCCTCCTGAACTGCACAAGGGAGAGGTTTCTATAGGCTAGGTGCTGAAAAACCTGATACGAAATTATTATGCAATCACAATCTGTTTTGGTTTTGGAATGACCAGTGGTTTTGCAGCCCACAAGAATGTACACTCCGCACACCCAGGAAAAACCTCTCTGCAGAGACAAACCTGACAACAGCACTGCCAGGTGGAGGTGCACAAACCCACTGCAAGCTCCCAGAGCACAGACAGGGTTTCTTTTAGAAGCTGTGAGTCACTACGCAAGTTTCAAGGCAGTGATGAGATTCTGAAAGGGTGAGAAGGTGAGGGCAATGGGAATAATACAGATAATACAGAAACACTAAGAAATCATTGTCATCAGGAAACAAACATCGTGACCAAGCAAAGGCTAGGGTAACAGATAACAACCAGGAGTTGCAGAAATCTAACAGATATGAAATGTGGTTTTTGCAATTAGAGATAACAGCATTCCTTAAGGCAAAGGTGGACTGCCCAGGTGGAAAAGGGATTACACTGGAAAAGGATTGCATGACTAATGGAGCCTGAGCCTGAGGCTGCCTGCTTTTCCTAGGCATGTGGAGCTTTGAGTGGAGAGGGGCAAAGGCACTGCTGCCAGAATTTATGTTAAAGGACATGCAGAGACATATCTTTGTATTTGAAGATTCATTTGGACTTTCCCAAGACCAGCAACATCTCCTTTGATGATCTTAAAGGCCAGTTAAGTATATAAAAATGAGGATGGTCCGATATACAGCAGAGCCTTGTATAGGTGTTCATTCTGGGGAGGAATAAATGCATGGAGGATAGCACTGGAGAGGCGCTCAGTAGCTCTGCCTGTCTTTCCACTCCGAGTATTCATTGGAACTTGTGCACCATAGAGCCCCTGCCTACCTAACCAAATGCATCCAGATCACCTGACATGCCATGCATATTCTAGTTTTCTAGGGAACTGTATACACCTGGACCTGTGTCAGCTCAGCTGATGAATTCCAATGACCATGTGCCAGTTGGCATGGAGCCAGTAGGTCCCCAATTCCCTTCTCCAAGCATTCACTCCTACTGAAACCACTGTGCAGGGCAGGCATGGATGGGCACCTGCCGAGGGCCCCCATCCCAACAGGGACTCACTAACAAGAGCTCCTCGGAGTGGCTCCTCTTTTTCACCTTCCCAACCTGCTGGTACACCCGCTTCTTGCTCTGGCCCAGACAGTGGAGGTGGTGCGAAGGAGAGCACCAGATGCCCCTGCCTACTTGCCCATTGCTTTTCTCTCTGTCAAACATTCTGACTGTAGCATTGATGGGAAAGAAGAGGAGGAGCAAGACAGCTGGTGGCAACGGATGCATGAAAGGAGGGTGCCCACAGGGCATGTCTTCCTAAGGGGCCTCCAGGAGTTGGAGCCAGCTCTGATCCTTACCCTAAAGGTACACCTTGAATTGGTGTCACACCAGCCAATAAGCTATCCACCCCTTCTCTTCTGTTCTTCCCATGAATGCAGGTGAGAAACCTACCATCTGCTTGTATTAAAGTCTACTGCTGCACAGCTGCCTTCATAAGACTGCTCGGTCGCGACACTCAGATGTCTCTTATGTCACTGTTATCTGCCTTCAACTCCTACAGGCCTTACTCAGGCAGAGTTCTTCTAGAGGTGCTAGGTTTAAGACTCAGGCCCCTTATTTGGAAGAACACTGCCCTCCCTTGGTGGACAACTCATGTTTAAGAGGGACTTGGGTTTTGCCAATCTGTTGGGTTTTGCCAATCTGAAGAACTCTAAAATAAGAAACACTGTGAAATCTAAGACCAGCAACATTGTCTTCACCCATTAACACCCTCCCACATGATGTACAGCAGCCCTGTGTCCTACCTGACAGAAGACAATCCTTTATTTGAAAGTGACCTCATATTTGAAAGGCTATCCAGTCCAAACCCAAAAGAAGGTAGAACTGACCCTTATTGTTTTCCATCAACAGGTTGAGCAAGCACTCTGGTCATCTGGACACAGTCTTCAGAACTATTATAAAATGTAATCTATGCCTATTTAGATTGTAGCACTTATTTCTGAATCTGGCTCTCTACATATAAATGAGCATTTGTGGATGTTATGCAGACCCGTCTCCTCTTTCGTCCTCTGCTGACAACAGCCCCCTGAACTTGCTGTTCTCCTCTGCTGTGTATCTCACCACTGCCTTTCCCTCTGGCTCTGGTGGTGAGAACAGTTGTCAGGCAAGTGAGTGGTAGCAATGATAAGATGGAGGACGAGGAGCCAGAGCAGCTGGTGGCAATGGCAGTGAGAAAGCAGGACTTCTCCACAAAAGGCATGTATCATGCACTTGCCATCCCTCACTCAGATACGCAGATGTTTACATGGCCTTTTCTTGCCATTGTTTAGAGCAAGGAAAGCCTGATATTAAAACTGGGATGGCAAGACACCAGAACACAACCTCGTAAAAAGTGCAGGTATACCACAGTGCTGCTTTGTGCTCGGTTAGCTGAATATTTAGAAAGGCAGAGAAATGCAAACCGCAGGGAGAAAAGAAATGTAAAGGGTGTGTTTTTCTTCCTGCAGTGAAAATGGAAGAAGAAGCAGGGCTTGAGTGCATTGACTCACAGAGGCAAGGAGGCTGTGGCCCAAGGGCCAGGGCTGGAGCCAGCACCAACTCCGCACAGGAGCCAAGCTGCAGGCGATGGAGTCTTGAACTTCCTTTTAGTCCCCTCAGTTATTTGTACCACCATTTCCCTGTGCTTTGGTTTACACATGAAAGCAAGCAGCTGAAGTGCAAAATAAGGGAACACCTCTTCAAAACCTCTCTCAGGCTGTTCTCAGGACAAACAGGGTAGCAGACAAGCGGAAAGTCAAAGGCCACACCTGCTGCATTTTGCTTATCAACAATCATGAAAAGGAAGACACCTGGTAGCTGGTGGCAGTGAGGCTGGAGGTTGGCAATGCTGTTCCTCCGGCAAGGAAGCTTAAGAAGCTTACACTGGGCTTCTCCAGCCTGTCTTCCAGTGGTGCTGGACTACAATTCCCAGCATCCCCCAGCCTGGGCATCCTAGTCCAACACCTCTGAATTGGCTCGGGGAAGGCCGAACTAAATCTTCATTTACTCCCATGGCTCTTGGGACACTTGAGAAACTGTGGTTCGAGAAGCCTTTCTCCCACACAGGGACTTAAATAGGTGTTTCTATTTGCTGTTCAGGATTGCTTTGGAAATGTTTGTATGAGTCTCTATCTGCCAAGATAAAAATAGACGGCATATTGTGAAAGTGGGAGTGCAGCAGCTTGGTCGCACTCTCACACTGTTGGCGCCCACAAATATTGCTTCCTGGATCAAAGTCTGCAGTTCAGAAGGAATATGCCTCCAATTTTAATTTGTGTGTGAAGATAGGCTCTGAGCTGCACCTAGTTAAGATAAAAGCAAAGGGTTCAGCCATGAGAGCCGAATACGCCTTAATCATAAACCTGGAGGCTCAGAGGCACTCATCACATATTCAGCGATGTACAAACCAGGGAAGTGACCCCTCCCAAGGACAAAGAGAGGCAAGGATGGGGCAGCTGAACTAGTTGGAGCCAGACAAGCCTGGAGCCTGGAGCTGGAACAATGGGCAGCACTGAGGGAGGGGGAATACAATGTTTAACTGGAAGTATAAAAGTTAGGAACCCGGGCAGTTCAGGCAGGTGCTGCATGTAAACCATGCTTGCTTGCATGTGCATAGTCCTCTTTGTTCCTGGGATAAATCTGCCTCCTTCTGAGCAGCTGCCTGGACTGCTTTGCATCGGCCAGGCAAACCAGGCAAAGTCACGCACCAAAGCTTTACCAGGCTTCCCGGACTCGGGTAACAGCCAGATCTGCTCCAAGGGTGCAGATGCTCCTCGCTGTGGCATTGAGGAAGTGTTCCTAGAACTCGGCACACTATCAGGCCATTCAGACTCCTCTGTGCACTTTCCTTCTCTCAGGGCTTGAGAACCTCAGGGGGACACAGAGAGCTGCTGGCCAGGGGTTCCCAACCTGGGGCCCAGCATCACCAGGGGGTATGAGATGGCATTCCAGGGGGCGCGACCAAAAGGAAGGCTGCATCACGACGTGCCAAATTTGAGTATTTTGCCAAAAAATATCCCAAAAATAAAAGTATTTATTATTTTGTTTTGTTGGGAAAATTCAGTTAAATCCTGGTAGAAAAAGATTGCTTATATTTATTTAATTTTTTTATTTGAAACTTTTGTATGCTGTCCCCCATGCAAGGCATCTCGGAACGGCTCACAGTCAATACATTAAAACAATCAGTGAAATCATATACAGTAAAACAATCCAAGTGGTAAAAGCAATAAAACGTGACTGTTACATTAATACAGTACTAGTTTTTAAAATACCGGTTAAATAAAAAGGTTTTGACCTGGCGCTGAAAAGAGTATAAGCTCAGCGCCAGGCGAACCTCTCTGGGGAGCGCATTCCATAATCTGGGCACCACCACAGAGAAGGCCCTACTCCAAGTAGATGCCCTTTTTACCTCCTTCAGGGAGGGTTCTCGGAGTTGGGCCTCCCTCACTGATCTTTAGGGGGCATGAGGTCTTTCCTTACTGAACCCAGGTTTTCCTGTCTTGCAGCTGCCATCGAGGCATCCTAACAGTTTGCATTTGGATTCAGTTCTCTTTTGTCAATCAAGGCAAAATCTAGCAATTGCCTGCAAGCAGCCTTGCAAATCACAAAGTTCCACGTTTTGACAAAACCATAAATGTGAAGCAGGAACAAAGAAGTAATTAGTACTGCTTACATTTTTCCCTAATTGCTCAATTTATATTTAAATTTTATGCACCGAGTTAAAAGACTTTTTTAATTCAATTTGTTCACCCACATTACTGTATGTGGTTCAATTTGTGGCTGAAAATTTTGAAATTTGACTTCATCTTCAAATGTGATTTTACTTTTTTAGGGGCTGCGAACATAAATCACACCTTTTCTAGGGGTGTGGAGCATAGAAAGGTTTGAGAACCGCTGTGCAAGGCCAAACTGTTTGTCTGTCTCAGAGGTGTGGCAAGTCAGCCGTGGAATTCAGCCCTGTGGGATTCCTTGCGTGGCCACACACCCCTCTACAAACTTGAAACCTCTAAGGCTGAGTCAAGGCACTAAGAGCTTCAGGCTAAACTCTGCTGGTGCTTCTGCTCCACCCCCTTTGCCCCGCCCTCTAGGATGCAGCTTCCAAGAGCTTCACCACCATGGGATGGGGCCTTTGGGCTCAATGGGATGCAATGCCCCTGCTCCTTCCTGGCCTGCATCATCTCCTGCAACTGGCCTTTGGGGAGAACAGGGATAGAAGCGGGGATGCTCTGCAAACTGAGCCTCTGTTCATCTGCCACTGGCTGGGAGTCTCTTCCCTTCCCTTGTCGGATTTCAGCTCCTACCTGGGGCTCTTCTACTTTCTCCGACATGCAGTAACTGGTGGCAAGTGTGAGATGCCCAGACCTTTATTCCATGCCTCTCCAGGATATGCAAACAAATGACACAGCACGGACATTGAACCTGTGTTTTCTTCATTTTATTTATTTGTTCTGCCAGTTATTACCCTCCTTCTGGATTTAGTGGGCATCAGTAAGGTAAAGAGTATAAGTTTTATCAGTGGTACAAGGGCACTGTAATATCAGTTGGACTGCAAGCCTATGCAACTTTATACAGAAAGAAGTCCCATAATCCCTAGCAAGCTCTAGCCAATATGTAAGACTTTTTCATCTCTCACTCTCACTCTGCATTTGAATCAATCAATCAATCAATCAATCAAATTTAAATCCTACCATCTTGTTGCAAAAAACCCAAGGTGGATTACATAATCCTCCTCCTCTCCCTTTTATTTTCACAACAGCCCCGTGAGGTAGGTTAAGCCGAGAGTCAGTGGCCACAGTATCCCAGTGAGCTTCATGGCCAAGGGAGGACCAGAATGCAGTTTTCCCGAGCCCCGGTCCAATGGTCTAATGACTACGCCAGACTTGCTCTCATATGTTCATATGCTTCGGCCAGACTTTCCCAACCTCTTGCCCTCCAGATGTTTTAGGCCGCAACTTCCACCAGCCCTGCCAGTGGCTTCTATCATCAGGAATCCCAGGGCTTATTGCACAAAACATCTGGATGGTGCCAGATTGCAGGGATGATGCAATAATCTTTCAGTGTTACCATGTCAGCAGAAATAAAGCAGCTGGGCCGAGTTGTCACTTTCCAGCCAGTGGCCTGGAGAGCTATAGTCAGGCTTCCCTGTCAGCCTTTAAAAAAAAAAGACTGGTCATACTGGCTCAGGATGATGGGAGTTGACATCCAATATATCTGCAGGGCACCACGATGGGGAAGGCTGCTGTACACCTTAGTACAAATAAACAGATTTTGTGCTGGTTCTAACCCTCGAACACCTGAAACCCCTTGGCTATGGCCCAGTGTCATTTTGTGCTGTTTTTGTATGTGTTTTGTCTGGTTGTGTGTCTCCCCTTTCCTTTCCCCTCATGTGATAGGGCAGCCATTCTGCTGGCATTGGGTTAACATTTCTCCTCCCCAGCACCCCTCCCTCCAGTGTAATCTGAGTATAAGATTGGTCTGTAAGAAATCTTAGCATACAACTGGAAACCTATACAGTGTAACAAGTTTGCGTGAGGACCTTAGTCCCAAGGGAGGGATAAGTCCTGCAAGCAGCGCTCCCCCAGCCAATCCTGTGAAGGGGAAGCAGTCCTGTTCACATCTGTTCCTTGCCTAGAACTCTGAGCATGGCAAATTCAGGTGAAACCCAATTCTGCCTTTCCACTGGCAGAATTGCTTCCACCCATGAATCTGGAAGAAGGAAAATTTGTTTGTTTTCTCTTTTCAGATCCCTGGCTGATGGGAACCAAATGGCAGCCGGTCACCAGGGCCAGCTGGTGCATGCATAGCCTTCAACCTCTGCTGAACTGAGAGGTGTGGGATAGTTTTGACACCCAAAAATATTCCTGAAAATCAAGGAAGTCTCTACTGGATGCGGAGGCCTTCTCCTGCCCTGCCTGCCTACCCCATATTTTGCTTCCTATCAGCTCTCATGACACCCCCCACAGCATGGGAAAGGAGACTTCCTGAAAAAAAGCAGGCGAAGAAACTGACAGTATCATATGCTGCCCAAAAACAGCAGAAAAAAATCTTGTGTGGCTCTTGCACTGTATCCAGCTCCATCCTTTACCTTCCTGGCCTGGCACATATTGTCTCCTTGATAATACAGCTGCTTCCTGCCTCTGTGTAGACCCTGTTTATACAGGGAGCATTTTGAATGGGTAATATATTTTCATAGCTAGAGTGATGTCATGTCCTTGGATCAAATACATGTGAGCGTTCTGTGCATTCCATTTGCCTGGTTTTTCTTGTCATCACTATTTATGCCTCACTCAGGTACAGAAATGCAAACAAAAATGGTTGTGCCATTTTGTCCACAGCTTACAGAGCCTTGCAAAAGAATTCATTCCTCTTGATCTTTCCTCATTGTTGTATTGCAACCAGGAATTAAATTGATTTAATTGGCATTGTTATCATTTGAGGTATGTAAGATACCCAACAACATGAAGGTGCAAAATATTTTTATGGTGGCACAAACATTTAAATTAATTGTAATTGTGAATTTTAAAATCAAAACCAAAAGTTAAAAACATTAACCTAAAATATTATACTTTGCTTACATGAGATTGGGGTAAATCCATTACAGTGAATACTTATTCTAATTCTTAATAGTACTATTGCATTTATATCCTGCCTTTTTTCTTCTTGCCCTGATATCCATGATTTGAACCACCTGTTGAAAAATCAAAACTTCAAACAAATCTTGTACCCATTTGCTTATTGCAGGTAGGCATTTATCTTTCCAGTTCTGCAATATGACTCTTCTAGCTCTCAAAAGAATGCAGAAAATCCAGTTGTGTTGATCTTGTGATAAGTTCCAAGAGAGGGTAGAAGAGCATGCATATCCTTGAATAATAAATAACTTTCCATCACAAAATTTATCTGAATTATTACCTTCTTCCAAAAGGAAACAACCATTGGGAAGTGCCAGAACATCTGAGTAAAAAAGGTCATTGCTGTCTTACACTTCCAACAATTGGTCAATTCAGTTAAATCCTTATTTAAAAAAAGTTTTGGCATCTAATATACCCAAACATCATTTTTTGCTGGATTAAGCATAACCTGAGTCTTCTGAAATAGATAGCAATGAAGCACTAAAATGATCACTCCATTCTTGTTCTCCCCCCCTCCCCCCATTTATATCCTGCCTTTTTCCTACAAAGGGCTCAAGGCAGCTTACATCTCCTCCTCCATCTTATCCCCACAACAACAACCCTGTGAGGTAGGTTGGGCTGAGAGTCTGTGACTGGTCCAAAGTCACCCAGTTGGCTCCAGGGCACACTTGTTTAAGATCCTGTGTGACATATTTGTTCACTAATAATAGATATTTATAAACAGTGTGTGTCAGCTTAACTGTTCAGTCTCAGTCAATACTTCCAATAGCAAAAGAGACTCTAAAACTGTAAAAAGGACAGGGCTGAACCTAAGATACTAATAGCTGTTTCAACTGCTCATTTGCCATTCAGCTGAAGCTGGAATACCATGTTTAGCATGCAAAACAAAGAATGGCAGGGAGTTGTCACTGGGACTTACAAGCTGACCCCAAGTAAAAATCAGCTTTTGTATCCAAGTCCACCAAACAAATGTTCTCCTGCCCATCTTTAAATCTGGATTTCCCCATAGAGTAATTTGCATGTGAAATTAAATCAAGCTGGAATTGACACGAAGCCATCAGCCACATCTCTCTTACTAGGAGGCACCTCATCTGTTTTGGGATATTGAGAACCAGGAGATGAAGTATGAAGATTCCAATTTGACAAGGGGGAAAACTCTGAGTGGAAAAGTCCAAAATTCAGTACAAGCTAACAAACAGGCTTGATAATATAAAGAAAACTTGGGAAGCCAAATTACCCTTATTTAATCAGAAGTTAGGATCCCACAGGAATTTATAAAATTTTATTTATTTATTTATTTATTTATTTATAGCATTTGGTATATGCCATCCTTCATTGGCTGTGTAAGCCAATACCTGGTGGAAGCATTTTTTTGCGGCAGTTCCAGCTGTGAGTCTTCTTGCAGTTGGATCCTGCCATGTTCACCCACTCTTCCTGGCAGAATTGCTCCAGCTCTGTCAGGCTGGATGTGGACTGTTGGTGAACAACAACTTTCAAGTCCTGCCACAGATTCTCTATTGGATGGAGGTCTTGACTTTGACAGGGCTATTCTAAGTCATTCAAGTTCTTGTGTTGAATGTGGGCCTATGTTACTCTGGCTAGATGTTTAGGGTCCTTGTCCTGCTGGAAAGTAAAGCTCCACCCCAGTCCCAGATCCCTGCAGGCTGAAACAGGTTTTTCCCTAGAACTGCCTGGTACTCTTGTCCTCGATCCTCACCACCTTCTCAGCCCTTGTGGAGGAAAAACATCCCCAAAATGTGATGCTGCCACACCAGGCTTCACCTCTGGGATGGTCTACTCAGGATACTGAGCACTGCTGGTTTTGCACCAGTCATAGTGTTTTGCAGCGAGGCCAAAGAGTTCACTTTTGGTCTAATTGAACCAAAGACCCATTTCCACACATTTGCTGTGTCTTTCACATGCATTTTTGCAACCTCCAAAAAGGCTTTGATATGAGATTGTTTCAGCAATGGCTTTCTTCTCACCACTTCTCCATAAAGCCCAGCTTTGTGGAGCATCTGGGTGATAGTTGTCCCATTGACAGATTTTTCTGTCTTCGTTACAGATCTCTCCAGCTCCTCATGGTTGCTTCTGTGACTAATGCCCTTCCTACATGGTCACTGAGTTTTGGTGCTTGGCTATCTCTAGTCATGACTGAGCCATTTGTTGTTGTTATGTGCTGTCAAGTCACCTTGACCGTATGAATGGAAGCCCTCCAAAATGTCCTGTCCATGACAGCCCCACTTAGCTTTTCCAAATTCAAGGCTGTGGCTTCCTTCCATCTCATACTTGTCTTCCCTTTTGTCTTCTGCCTTCAACTTTCCCTAACATGACTGTCTTCTTCAGAGACACTTGCCTTCTCATGATGTGTCCAAACTATGACAGCTTCAGTTTCATCATTTTTTGCTTCGAGGGATAGTTCTGGCTTGATTTGATCTAGGAGTCACTGGTTTGTCTTTCTGTCATCCCAGGGTATTCCCAAGCAAAGCTCTCCTCCAGCACCATGTTTTGAATCTACCAGTTTCCTTGTCAGTGTTCTTCACTCATTGAACCATATTCTTTCCATTTTGAAATAATGGACTTAATGGTGCTCCAGGGATGGATGGATGGATGACAGATAAATAGATAGATAGGAATTAAAAAAAAATAACCTAACCTTCATTGGTGCTTCTGCACAACTTTACCCTGGAATTGTTTTAAAGGCACCTTGGTTTTCATGATAATGTTTGTTTAGATATGATCTCCAAGGGTTGTCTAGAGACAGATGTATTTACTCTGAGATCATGTGGCACTGGAATTGCACTGAAGTGGACTCTGTTCAACTCTTTACAATATGGAGGCAGTGGGTAGCACCAGAGCTTGTTCAGGCAAGTTACAGCAAAGGGGTGTGTATATGTGTAAACTTATGGAACCAACTAGTGTCAGTTTGTTTGTTTTTTCTACCCCAATAAAAATATTTTGCACCTTCACAGTGCTATGTATCTTGTGTACATCAAGTGGCAACAATGCAAATTAAATCCATTTCACTTCCAGATCAGAGCAAAACAACATGTGGAAAAGTCAAAGGGTTGTGTATAAATGCTTCTGGAAGGCACTGCACTGTAGGGTGCCTTTCACATATAATAGCTACCTTTATTTTAGATGCAGAAATTCAATAGTTTTCCCCATGATTACATCTCCAAGCTAGAAGCTGTGCCCGTTGAAGTTCTGTCATCTTCCGCTGAATGGCAAATAATCCCTGCTAGGAAGAAGGTAGCAATTCTAGGCCTTCTGTCCCCATCCACCCCATAGTGGACAATTTACATATATTTTTATGTTTTTGGTCCCTGTTTCTAAAAGGTAAGAAACTGCTGGTTTATAAAGAACTGCTGCATTACGTACGAAGCATGATTAATTCTAACGGAAAGACAAGCAGATTGCCTTTCAGTGTGACAAGCAGGAGGTGTTCTCTTGTCATTCATTGAACAACACAGACTGGACTTGAACTTTGTGGTTGCTTTCAGATGGAGATCTAGTGGGATTAAAATGCACTGTGCACAATTTTGCCTTTTTCTCCTTTTCCTGTAGTGAGAGGAAAGATGGAGGGGGTGGGAAAATCCTGGGGTGGTTACAGGTTGAAGATGTCTAGACCACACCTCCACTGCTGGTGAATTCCTCTGCATGAAGCTAGGTTGATAGTGCCATAATGCATAAGATGCCTCACCTGGAACCATCTTCTGTTACCTGCTGTTATTTAGACTTCACACACTTGGCAAGAAGCTCAGTGAGTTCCTCCTAATCAGACCTGGATTGGTGGAAGGCCAGGGCAAATGCTTCAGGGGACAGATTTTGAGCAGCAAATCGTAGGCCACTTTCTTTGTTATACTTCCACTGCCAGATGGAAAGAGGTGCTTATGGGACTTTCTGCCTCATGTACCAAAATAGCTTGGTTGGCTTCAGATACTATAGAACAGGGGAATGGGGTGGATGCAGGGCATCATTGCTGTTCTGCCTCAAGGTTTTTGGCCAGCCCCATCTGCTAGGAAAGTAGAATCTGTCTTGTTGGAGAAAGGAGAGAGTTGAACTTCGCACTTAACTGAAAGGATCTGCAGTGGCTGTCTTTGCTGAGATATAAGGAGTTAACCATAGATCCAGGGATGCTCTGTCTTCTTTCCTGTGGGTGGGAAAGTTGCTGGCAGAGAGTTTGATTGGCAATGGGAGCCCCAGGGGGAAAGGGAGGCTAAGCATACACACCCCAGCATCGCTCCGATCAGATTTACAGCTCCTTCCCGCCCCCACAGATGGTTTTCAGTATGTTGGGAGCTGTAGGCTTGTTTTCTGTCTTTTAGGGACAAAAATTTCTTTCAGCATAGAATTGTACCCTAAGTGATGTAGAGGGCAGCCTTTCTGGCTCATAATAAATGAACAAACAGAAGGCTATTTTCTGCAAATGGAAAGTCTCCTTATCAGTACCTCACAGGAACTTGCTTTCTGAAAATAAATCAAAAGAAGATGAGAATGGTAAACCTACTGTTTCCCCCCTTGCTGAGTACAAAGTCCATGGACTGATTTCAAAAGTGCATTCCATATGAGATCATAGATGGCCATGTTGGCAAGGGCTCATCAGCAGAGGCCATGATTTACATGCAGAAGGCCCCAGGTTCAGTCTCTGGCATCTAAGCAGGGCTGGGAATGACCCTCATCTGAAATCCTAGAGACCTGCTTCCAGGCAATGTGCAGTGTCATAATGAGTAAGCTGGCTCTTGGGGCAAAAGTTTAGCTCAGCAACAGGATGTTTCCTTTGTTCCCATCACTGTACAGTGTACCAGAAATGAAGAAGCAATAATGCAGCAGGACATGAACGCTTTGTGGCTTTTTAGGATATATTTGGCATGTGATGTCTTATGTCTCCTTTGTACTGTCTAGGATTTGTTGTTCTTGCTATACTTTCCCATTTCTTCAGGACTGTTTTTGTGCTGTGTTTCTTGGCTCATAAAAACTATGTTGGGGGGAGGGGGAAGGGAAGAGGGGGAAAGAAGGAAGAGAGAGATCAAGATTACGTTCTGACTATTTTTACCAGAAAGAATACAGAAAAGGAGAACTGAGCCATGACATATCGTCATCAGAAGTTTCCTAAGGAAGAACCCTGCTTCTTGGTGAGACTTGCCAAATTACTAAATGGCATCCAAGTGATACAGATCTATTATCATAAGCCAGCCTAAGGCAGGATATTCATTTCAAAATCCCCGCCCTCTGACAAGTATTTATTTATTTTAATGAGTGACATTGGGTGGAATCCTAGGCAAGTTCCACCAGCTGTGGAAGTTTAGGAAGTCGCAGAGGCCTTCCTGTGCTGGTGGAACTTGAAATGCACCACTGGTCTGATAGAGACCCTGGTCAAACTCCCCGGTACACTTGGGGGACACATCACAAACAGAGCAAGTGAAAACAGGGTGTAAGTGTGGGCAGGATGTGTATGACATAGAAACATAGAAACAGAGCAAGTCAGAAGGGACCTCCAGCCGGCTCTGCTCACGACATGCCCACCATGTGCACGTCCAGCCTATCCTTGAACACCCACACTGATGGGGCCTCAACGACCTCTGGTGAAAGCCCATTCCACATCCTCGGGGTCCTGACTGTCAGGAAGTGCTTCTGGGCATCTAAATGGGACCTTGGCCCCCTGAGCTTTGCTCCCATGGGGGAGGAGCACATTTAACATTGTACAATTTATCTCTTCAACCCAGCCCTGGAGCTGGTATAAGAAACGTTTTCAACAGGAATGAAAAATGGACTGCGTCTGATGGTAGCTGTCTAACAGTGGAACAGAAGGCAGGGAGGAAACAAATTTCCCCTACCCCCTGCAGTTCCCTCCCCACAGGGAAGAAGAGCAAGGGGAAGCCCTGTTGTGTTGGCCAAAGTCTTCTCATGTGCCATTGGATTTCACCCAATGTTCTTAAAAAGCCACCCTTGCATGAATGACCCACTGCCCACGTTGTCATGATGGCGCACAGGGGATGGTGTGCGTCCTCACCCAAGCACAACACACCACCTCCAGTATAGAACTCCCCCACAGAGAACAAAACTTAGGTGGTGGGTGCACAAAAGCGGGCAGTCTCTCTCTGGCCACACAGCAGGCAGACTTTGAAATAACAGAGGGATGCCAGTGATGGGAAAGGGCATTTTGCACACAAAGGAAGCACTTTGACCCAAGCTGCTCAGAGGACGGAGAGGAACTGGAGGACATTGCTGCTTGGCAATCTGAACGGATGCTTGCCTTGGGATTCCAGGCACAAGCACCCGGATGGAGCTCCCAGGTTAGAGCAGTGCACAAGCAAGCAAGAGAAGGGGGGAACTTGCTGGGTAAGATCACTGCCGTGACTGTCACGCCATGTGATGCTTGACTACAGATACGTGAATGCTGCATCATGGGTGGATATTGCTCTAATACCAGTCCTCATCTCAGCAGCAGGAAGCAACACCTTCCTCCTATGCAAGCAAGCTCTTTGTGGGCACTCCACAGTAACAGTTGCCCCTGCGGGTCAAGCACTCTTGAGCACTGATGAGTGTCTTGCAGGATCACACTCGGGAAGTGAGGTGCAGGAAAAGCATGACTGTGCATGCCGGCACAGGTTCCAGATGGCGGGAGCTTAGTGCTATCCGTCAGCAGGCAGTGTGCAGTGCTCCCATCTTTTCTTCCTGAATAGATTTTTCATGGTAAGAAAAAGGAAGGAAGACTGTGGGAAAACAGAGAGGATTACAAGTGAAAAACTATGTCTGGACCTCCATAGGATTTTGTGAATGAGGCAAGGCAATAAAAACATCATCTGGAAGCAGCTGAAGTGTTTAATGGCAGTCTCCAAATGGGGCATATATTCATAGTCACTGCATTTTCTCTCTCCTTCCCCTGGGCAGTGGAAGATGAGCCATGAGGCCTCCAATTGCTACTTCCCAGGGAACAACGAGGAGGAAAGGGGCCTTTTCAGAGGTGGCCCCCCATTTATGGAATTGCTTTCCTACTGCGGCCTGCTTGGTGCCAATCTTAATATCTTTCTGGCAGCAGGTTAAGTCTGTTCTCTTCCACAAGACATTTAAGTAGTTGTTTGAGAGCTTTGTTAGCTACTTAAGCATGTCGGTCAATCAAATCAAATACACCACCGCAATTTTATAGGTGTTTTAATTTGGTTTTAAATGTTGTATGGTAACCTTTTTATGTTTTAAGGATGCTTGTATTTTTATATTGCAATGTAAGTGTTGTGACTCACCCAGAGAGCTCTGGCTATTGGGCAGTATAGAAATTAAATATCTAATAAATAAATGAGTACTGTCTACACACTTTGGGGCAGCATTCCGGCTCTCTCATAAACACCAACCTCATATACACATTCAGGTCCTTGATGTTCCAGCTCCTGACTCTTGCTTGTTAGGCCCCTCCATGTCTTCCTCTCCGCCACTGGTCCGGATCAATTGCACACTGTGTTCTTGCAGGTCACTGCACAGAGGGAGGCCTGCCCCATGACCAGCTGTTCCTCCATGCAGTTGCTTACATGCTTGCTCCAGGAAGGCCTGTTTCCCTGCAAGTCACATGATAATCACTGACAGCTATGCAAGAGCGGAAAGTGTTCCTAAAGTGGAGTTGGTGTCCCAGGAGATAATGCACCTTCTATACTACTACCTATGAGTAGCAGGTGGGAGTTGGAACTCCTGGTTGCAATGATGCATGGAGACTGACAGTGGTGGGGGTTTATTTTGGGCTGGGTGACTAGACCTGGTGCACTGAGGAAGCCTTGCGATGGCCTGGTTTGCTGGGTATGGTGATGCAGTGTCTATCTGCGAGGATTCATTGGGTTCTTCTGCGCGTAGATGGCACGTGAGTATCATCACTAGCACAGTTCATGATTGGTGGGAACTGGCAGTGTTTCCAAGGATCACTCTAAGATCGAAAACATTCCCCAGAGTGTTTTTGTATTATCTCGTTGTGTGGGGTTCACATCCCAGGCTAAGTACACCTGGAATAGGGTGGCCAGCAGGGCACAAACAGGATGTAGGATTACTCAGCCCAGGGCAGCTAACAAATGTTACACATTTTTCTCCTCTCCTGGCAGAGTCTGTTGGCTTGTTATTCAATAACGGCCCCATTTATTTATTTGTGGCTGTGATTTGTTTTTAAACACAGTTGCAACATAATTGCTGTCTTGCTAATAAAGAAATGAATGTACATTTTATTATGTATCCACAGAAATATACATGTGGGTCCCAGATGATATCCCATCCAGCCCTTAAAAAACACAGGACAGACTTCCAATAACCCAGACTGGAAATGGCAACACATTCCCAGCACTTCTTTCAGTTTCAGGTTGATTGTTTGGAGAACAGGAAGTGTGCAATTAATTCCTGAACACACCCACATGGGTTGGTCTGATCAGGAAAGGAACATATAAGGTCACAGAGGTCTTGTTTGGCAAAAACCTGCGTATTTCCACATTGTCAAGCCTGTAATTCGGTGTTTGAGATCACAGGAAAACAACGTGGAGGAACGAATATATTTCAAGCCAAGGCTAGAGTTATAAGATTAAAATCTCTTCAAAAATGTGGCTTAGAGGATTTTCTCCTGCAGCACTCTGGGGCATGGAAAACAGCAATCAAAAGCTGCAATTACTAATAGTGATGTTAAGTTGATGTTCTCAGTATTGCGCATGCATTGCCTTTTCTCTCTCTTTTTGATTCACCTTTATTTAGAAAGGGAAAGGGCTCTAAAGGTAATATTCTGTCAAGTCAGGGAAAATTGCCTTTCCCTCATTTAAACATTCCGTTGAGTTTTACAACAACACAGAGCTTAGGTTGTAAGCTAAGCGTAAGCATATTTGAATATGAATTTGAGGGAGGTATGTAAACGAAAAACAGTGGTGGCTTAAAGCCCAGCAAATAGCCAGTCGCAACTCTTTTCGTTGTCTTTGCTGCAACAGATGAACACGACTACTCCTCAGGAAATAGTTGCGCAGGAAGCTTTCCAGCCTACAAAAGGGGACTTCCTGTTAGGAATGCGAAATAGCCACGGAGAAAGTGGGGATGATAATAGATGGGGAACATAACGAGCAAAAAGTCCAACCGTAAGCTTGTCCCAACGTAATATAAGACTTGCATTCATGCGCACGTCTCTTTCGGCAATACTAACTCGTAGGGCAGGCGCTAAAGTCATGGTTTCCTGACTTCTTTTGGAGAACTAGAACTAAATGGTGGAGGGAAGTCTGCCCTCGGAGAGAATGCGAACCATTTGAAATGACCCAAAGAAAAAGGAAGGCGACATGAGACGTCTCATGTTGAGAAGAAAAATGCACAAAATACACATTCATGCTTCGCTAGCGCTTCCTTCTACAATCCCCGCCCCATGGGAGGGGGATATTGATCCTCCGCCTCGGCTGAGCGCTGTCGGTTGCAGGCAGGGGAGCAGCGGCGGCCCACGTGCGGGGCGGCGCTGGCCGCGTCAAGGCAGGCCACTTGCTCGGAGGGCTCCTCCCTCCCCCCCCCCCCTCCCCCTGTGTCCCCCGCCTGTCGCCCCCCCCCCCCCCGCCCCCGCCAGGCCCCCCCCTTATCCCCCCCCCCGCGCCATTCTAACCTCAGCCTTGGGCCACTCTGCCTCGCTGTCCCTTTAAATCCTCGCGGAGGGCCGCCCCCTTTCCCCTCCTACTCGCCAGGCCCGGCGCGTGAGGTGAGCTCGCATTAGGGCGCAGGCGGAGCTCTCTCCGAGCGGCTGTTGCTTCAGTGAAGCAGGAGAGTTGAAGGCGGCGGCGGCGGCGGCGGCGGCGGCAGCAGCAGCAGCAGCAGCAGCAAGGAGGAAGAAGCCCAAGAAAAAGGCGGTGGGGAGAAGGGGCAAGCGAGCTCGAGGAGACGGTGCCCTCGCGCTCGCCCCGCTCGCAGGGCGCCCGTGCAGACGCGGGACGCTCCGCCGTCCTCGCTCGGACTTTGGCGTGGGCTTTTCCGCCTCGCTTTCTCTGGCGGGCCGCGAATGTTGCGTTGGCTGAGCCCTGCGACAAGAGGAGACGGCCCCCGTCCCTTCCCCTCCCCCGCCGTTCCCAGCGCCAGGCAGCCAAGGGCACGCGGGCCTTGCAGCAGCAGGCCAGCCAGCCTCCCAGTGCCTTGGAGTCCGGAAGGGAGTTGGGGAGCCGGCCGCCTTCTCTCCGGAACCAGCCGAGGTGCTGCCGGGTGAGTAGCTGGCCGGACGTTGGCTGGATGGGTCGAGGGACGGGGTGGAGAGTCCGGGTAGGGAGTGGAATTGGAGGCGCGTCCTCCCCCCCCCCGCTCCTTTCCTTTTTTTGGCTCTTTGTTAGCTGAACGTGGAAGAGCGGAGGGAGAATGCTGAGCGCAGACACCGGCGGGGGCCTGTCAGAGAGTTGCTCGAGTGTTTTTTCTTTCCAGGCACGCGCACCTGCTCGTTTGCAGAGAAGGGGAACCTGCAGACGTAGGACTCCCCCAGGTACAGACGGTGCCGACTTGGGAAGAGGAAGGGTGGATTTGAAAGGGGAAGGAAGGGCAGAATGTTTAGGGTCCTGTTCCGTGCAGACTGTCTGTGGACGGAAATTGTCAGTCGCTCCCCTCCCTCCCCCTTAGGGGATTGGATGATTTTCAAGGGGAACCGGGGGGAAAATCCCATTTCTTGGGGAAGTTGAGAACTTGTCTGGACGGAGCTGCTGTAGGTTTCTAGAACTTCCAGGAGGATGCAATCCAATAGATCATGCAGCTGTCCCCAGCTTGGGGCCTTTCGGAGCTGTTAGAAGGCAGTTCCCACGATCCCCAGCGAGAATGAGTTGTATTATCTAGTGATGGTGAGAGTTGTCCAACATATCTGGAAGGTGCTTGGTTGGGAAGGACAGAATCCAAATGGGGCTGTAGCCTTGGCCTAAGTGACTTAACAGAACTTGATATTTACTTGCACCCTGTGAAACCTTTTGTCGGGGGATGGGATGCCTTTGTTAGGCTTTGACAGTGCACAGTTTCATTGTGTCTCAGTCTGTAGCTAGCTTAGGTGACGTTTGGGAATGCTGGATTTCCTGAGGTTGTATGCAACTGCTTATTTAAAGAGAGCAGGGGAAAAAAGAGAGAATTCATGTTGAAATCTGCATTCTCTTAAAAAACAATGCTGTTTACTTGCTACTTACCAGAGCAGTGCTGCTTTCATTTTAATAATGAAATAGTAGATTTTCAGTTTTAAAACAAGTTATGAGAAGGGAAATAACTGTGAAAAATAAAAGGCTATGATCAGATTAAGAGAGTAAATGCTTCCCTTTCCTTGTAATATGCTGATCTTCTGCAAAACTTTACATAAGAATTGCTAATGGTTTATAAAATGGCTGGTGTCCAGAATCAGTTTGATGCTGCTGGCAGCTAGAATGCATTCTGTAATCAGCTCGGGCTGAAATAGTATGTATGCCTAACTGTGAGCAAGTATGCTCCCGGTTGTTGAGCTAACTTGTAAGATACCTGTGGACTTCGGGCTTCCCTCTCGTTAACTTCCTCATACCAGAAAATGTATATGGGAGAGCAGCATGAACTTATTCGTTCAAAAAATTGAATTTTAACCCTCTGGAATATTTGTTTGTGTAGTGTTTTCATCTTAAATATTATTACATCATAAGTTATGATACCATTTTGTTAAATAATAAGGTAGAGTTGGATTTTCTTATCCAACCTACCTCACAGGGTTGTTGTGAGGATAAGATTGGGAGAAGGAAGAAAATTATGTAAGCCACCGTGAGTTCCTTGAAAGAAAAAAAAAAGGCAGGATATAAATATGTCTGATTTAGCATCTAAGATGCAGTGAATTTGGTCACTTATATGAAAAAACATACCTTGGTGTTAAGGGCTAAAGTTTGATGTGATTCCTGCTGCCCTAAATTGTTGCTATACGCTTATAATTTGCTTCACATCCTTATCTCCTTGGTACATGTATATTAGTACAGTAAATGCTAATCCTAGTTTTTTCCCTACCGGGTTTGCAATACTTTTTGAAAATCAGCTGCTGTTCAAAAGCACAGGCTGAGTTGATTCCCCCCCCCCCCCCGCTTCTTAGCTTTTTGTTTGCTAAATAAAATCCCAGTCAGTATATGGTTGGGACTTTCAAAATCAGTATATCCATACAGATACTTTACTTGGACCAATATTGTGCTGGTGCATATAACTAAACAACTGGTGAGCTGTTGCCACTTCAGTGTCAAAAGTCACAGGAGGATCAGGGCAGTGGGGGGAAAGCAAAGATGGTTAATGTACTTCAGTCTTGAGAGTCTTTCCAAATGGTTATCTATTATAAGTAAATTGAATACAGTTGACATTTACATTTGATTAATGTCTGGGTAAGGATCCAGAAATTTGCTAACTAACCACTCTTATCACTGTCAGAACTCTAATCGTATGCTGCATCTTCATAAGCACCCGCACTAGGGAGGTGGTGGGACATGCTACCCTCAGTCTGCATGTCAGCCTAGTTGTCTCTTCAGCTTGGAGTTGGAGAGGAGGATGGAGATCCTTCCTGTAGTTGTGCTGAGCTTTTGAAGTGTAGTACAAGATTCCTGTCCCATTATCAGTTCCAAGGATGGAAGGAAACCTGTGTCTCATAGTGTTGGGCAAATTGCTGGGCAGGGGAACGGGTGTCATGGTAAATGGAAGTGTGGAGCCCCTGCTGAGGTGGCTCTTGATATTCACTGTGGAGATATGCTTGCTTTGAACTTTCTGAAGGACTTCAGATTTGAGTACAATCTAGTGTTTGCCTTCACTGAGAGGAAGTGAAAATGTGGAAATACCTTGATGCTTGAAGTTCTCTTTAACTCAGTAGCGCTGCTAGTGATTTATTTCTTGATGTTTGTGTTCTTGTTGATGTTATGCAAGAAGGTTTCACTTGGCAAGAGGCTTTCTACCATTGTATTTGTGCAGGCTTTTTAAAATAAGCGAATCTGCATAGGATGGTGTGCCTTCATGTTTTTCCTTAAAGAACACGAAGGGCTTGGGTCTTAACTAATGCTCTGCAAACAGATGAGCTTCTTGAGTTCATGAAAGATTCCACCATAGGGGCAACTCCCAGTGGAGGAAGAGGGGAGGGAGGTGATTTTCACAAATGTTTTCTCCCTTCTGCAGCTCCTTGTCCATCCAAAGCAGTTTTTTTAGTGTGCAAGCTGCTTGATGGGGAGGGAGAAGTAGTGAAAGTTGCTGCTCCACTTGTGCACCAATGGCAAAATCCTGTGAGCAAAACTCTGTTGAGGAAATGCTTCTGCCAACACAATGTCAGTTAGGATCCAAGGCAGTAATTTTAGCTAAAGGGGAAGAAATGGAGGTAGTGACAGATTTTATTTTCCTGGGCTCCAAGATCACCGCAGACGGGGACTGCAGCCAAGAAATTAAAAGACGCTTGCTCCTGGGGAGGAAAGCTATGGCAAATCTAGACAGCATACTAAAAGAGACATCACCCTGCCAACGAAAGTGCGTATAGTCAAGGCTATGGTTTTCCCAGTTGCAATGTAGGGTTGTGAAAGTTGGACCATAAGGAAGGCTGAGTGCCGAAGAATTGAGGCCTTTGAATAGTGGTGCTGGCGGAGACTCCTACGAGTCCCTTGGACAGCAAGGCGATCAAACCGGTCAGTCCTAGAGGAGATCAACCCTGAGTGCTCTTTAGAAGGCCAGATACTGAAGATGAAACTCAAATACTTTGGCCACCTAATGAAAAGGAAGGACTCCCTGGAGAAGAGTCTAATGCTGGGAAGAATAGATGGCAAAAGCAGAAGGGGATGGCAGAGAATGAGGTGGCGAGATGGAGTCATTGAAGCAGTCAGTGTGACCTTAGGTGGACTCCGGGGGATGGTGGAGGACAGGAAGACCTGGAGGAGTGTTGTCCATGGGGTCGCAATGGGTCGGACACGACTTCGCGACTACAACAAAGCTAAAGCTTGCTGCTTGCATCCTGAAGCAGAAATACTAATGGCACTTGCTGTCTATTTTAGTAATAAAATATACTTATCTGTTCAAGAAGTAGGATGGGGTGAAATGGAAATGCGAAGGCCTAAGAAGTTAGGCAAGCCATAGAAAAAGGCAGGGCCCAACCTTGCTCTACTGAATGCACAAAGAAAAGAGATAAATGAGGACTGACTCAGTTTATTTGTATGCCTAAACCTTGAAAGTTGGGTAGAGACGTATGCACAGGCTGCAGGAGTGGTAGCTAAGGCTAAGAAAGTTTTGTCATTTTCTTACCCTTTTGTACTTCCTTATGCCAACTTGGAAGAAAGGCAGTTTTCACACAGACTACATCTTTTTATGACATTCAAGATGTGTTAACAATTAAATCTTCATAACTCTTACTTGTACCCACTAAAATGAATTAAAGGCCAAATAGAGGCACCAGTGTTGTAAACAAACCTTCCTGACTGACCATCCATCCTTTTATTGGCATAATTTGATTTTTAGTATTTTAATTCGGTACTTGATTTTTGCCCCTTTATTTGGGAAACATTTGGGAATTTTTTAGATAGAGTGTAGATCCTACAAATCAACACATGCATAAAATATCTTCTCAATTTTTGGTGGTGACCTTATTTAAAAAAGGTTGGCATTTTTGTGCATGCTGCTAGCTTCTGAACTTCAGAACAGCTTTCATGTAAGCATTCCTTCCTTTCCTGGTTTCTGAGTCTTGAGTATATTTTTTGAAAAGTAGAGTAGCTCCAAGGGGAGGGTACACACACACCAATATTTGAATAATGTAAATGGCATTTGCACGAAGCCGCATTAATAGGATTCTTGGCCCTTTTCACTCTATCCTTAGAAAGCAAGAAAGCGAACATTTTGCAATCATATTTCAGATGCCCTCTAATTTTGGCTTCGCTTCATGGGAACTGCTGCAGACGGTCCAGCTCCTCCTCATGCCAGTCAAGTAAGATCAGAAGCTTGGAGCACATGGACTCTGCTCTTTCACCCACCAGTGTACTTGCTGTGGGTGTAGCCAGTGTAGCCAGTTTCTGGGAAGAGTGGTCTTGACGTGGGAAGAAGCCATATGCCTGGGGGGTTTTGTGTTATTTGAGCAACAGTGCTCTGGCTTCCACTGCGCTTGGTCCCAGTGAATGTGCTTTTGTTTAATACAAGGGAGCACACTTTGGATTGGAGTACATTGTCACAGTCTTATGCCTGCTCCTGGGCTTGCCTGGCAGCAGCTTCTTATGTAGCTTCTGTAATAAATGGGGAGACTAGAGCAGAACAGCTAGAAGTCTTTCAGTCCATGTGCCTATTTGCAGGGAGCAGAATCCAAGGTGTTATAGCAGTTGTTCTGTTACATTGTCTTCTCTGGAACCTTGAGCATCTGTAGAATCTTACTGGGGGCTCCTCATTGTGGGAAACAGAAATAGGATGGGAGTTTCTCTGCTACAGCTTAGCAGTGTTGGTGATCTCTCTCTGTAGTGAGCAAAGATTCTCTGCAGGTGGGCAGTAGTGAGAACTGACCAGATTCTCAGGAATTGTGCCGTCAAAACTTTGCAATATACTAAAGTTCAATAGAGATTCTAAAAACCATTGTTGCTATACCTAGATGTTTAGTGTTGGTTATTGTACACAAGTTCAAGTTTCACTTTTAATGTGTGGTTATGGAAATAAGAAGCAAGTGTACATTTATTGTTAAGACAAACTCTATGGGGGTAGCATTAATACAGAGTTAGGGTTGAGTCCAAGATGTAGGTCACCCTTTTACCAAGTAATTCACAGCCTCAATCTCCCATCTATAATATGGGAATAATAGTGATTTCCTTGATGAATTTAGGATGAACTGAGGCTACAAAGCACCTAGCATGTTTATGCTTTGCAATAAATATTACTGTACATATTTTGAGTTCACTTTCTTATATTTTTTCCATTTTATCCCACTCACATCTATTATATAAACAACATTCAGATTTCTTTTAATGAAAGCCAAAATCTAATGTATTTTAACCATCAGTGAAGAGCTCTGATATTTAATAATTAAGCAAGCATGAAGAGTTGTAGCCTATCAGTCTTGGTCAAACAGCCATGGAACATTTTATGATACTAGTTGTGGTGTCACAGATAAGTTTGTTTGTTTTTGCCTTGAGTAGATGACAGCCAAAATTGGTCCTCTGTTTTCTGAACTAAGTTGATGCTGTTAAATGGCAGTTGTGTGGCAAGTTCACTGAAAGTCTGTGTACTGTCGCTTTTAAAATCATCCTAGTAAAAACCTGAGATCAGATGTTTGCCATTCTTCTGCCCAAAACTATTTGTGTTTCTCTCTTGCTGTTTCCCTCTCCCTTTCCTCCTCCCCACCTGGAATGCCGGCAGTGTGCTTAAGATGACTTTACTGTGATGGAAAACTGGACAGTGGTTGTGAAACACTTGATGTCTGTGTTACCATACCAACCAATATTGTTTTTCTGTGTGATGTTCCTAGTCTTGCCATTGAATGGCCTGGTTTGCACATAGTACTTACACATGGTATGAGTTCTCATGCTGTGTTGTCTTGTCTAACTATAGCTAAGCTAACAAGCTGTGGTTTGTTAACTACAACAGTGCAGAAAGACAACTCATAGTTTGGTTTTGACCTGTGAATTGTGGTTGTTCAAACTGTTTATGTGTCAACCTAGAACCATGGATTCTTTTGCAAAGTTGCAGGTGATACGCAAAAGTCATTTTTTAAAAAACCCCTCACACTACAGGCCGGTGGTACAAGGCCAGAAAGATATTTAGGTATAGAAAAGGAAGTGGTTGAAGGAATAGGGAAAGAAGACAGGAAACTAGAAAAAATAATGGCTTCTTTGAACATATGGCAAACAAACCTGGCATGGGTTAATGTTGTGTGGGATTTCATTCTTGTTAAGATTGGTCAAGGCTTTATCTTCTAGGCAATATTTGTGTTTGCATGACCACAGTGGAGGAAATAAGCCCCCCCTTTCCCCTGCCATGCATATGGGGGATTTTAGCATAATTAATCTTGGCAGTCCAGCGTCTTGTGTTGTGCAGACCCAACCAGGTTGGCTTGTTGCCATGGTTAACATGCTACTCCAGAACCCTTCGTCAGTCCTTGAGTTCTGGGTGGCTTGTCAACCAAGGCAACAAGTCATCCTGTCCAAGTTCACAAAACAGAAAGCTGTGCTGCTGTGAAGGCAATAATGCTCTTGGCATGTATGGAGTGGTTAACGAGCCACAGTGGCTTATTAATCACCCTGTGATTGTGTGAACCACACCAGTCTTAGCATGCTCAGTATTATTTGAAGCATTTGTATTTTTCTTCCTGCTTCTGTCACCTTTCCATTTATTTCTAGTGAAGTTGTTAATAAGTTTAAACATAGACTGACACCAGTGAAGATTAAGAATGACCTCTAATAAATCTGCCCAGAGTAACATCTACCCTTGTACTTAAGGGACTCTGCCAAGGCCATTTAGGCACCTATAAAATGTGAGAACAACATGTCTTGTAGTTTACTAACAATTCTTGGGCTGTGCTGAATTAGATTAGATATGTGGAAGTTTAAGCTCTAGGAGCGTTCTTTGTGCTTTTGGAGGCAGACTTCCCAGTTGTGCTGATTTATTTATTTATTGCTTTTCTGTACTACCTAAGAGCTAATCCTTTCTGGGTGGTTCACAACAATTTAAAGCATAAGACAAAATATAACAATTTAAAGGTTCAAACCTATAGTGTAAAATAAAAGTAAAACTTAGCAGCATCATGAGACTTGAAATACAGTAAAGGACTTAAGGCAATGGATTGAAAGACTAAAATCTGTGGAGAAATAAGGTCTTTGCTTGGCACTATGTAGATGCCTGGTGAGTTTCTCTGGGAAGCGTATTCTGCAGATGGGGTGCTGCAGCAGTGAAAGTCCTTTTCTTGGTACCTACCCACCTCACCTGCTTTGCCAGAGGCTCTTTATAAAGGCCACCAAGGGTCCAGGCAGATTTACATAGGAGGAGACAGACCTTCAGCAAACTTCACACATCCCTTTCCATCCCAGTCTTATTGCACTTCCTGTGGCAGTGGTGCCAACAGAAAGTTAAAAGGAGAAACTGTGTTTCCATTCTTCTTTGCAGGTTTCTTGCTTATATCATGCTATAATGTATTCACTTATGCACAGATATTGGAATATTCATGACTCACTATTGGACTTTGTTCATTATTGGATCTGGAGTTGGGAAAATTCCAGGCATTGAACATTTAAGCATTGGCTTCTTTTCACTTTTCCTGTACTTGAGGATTTACCATTATCCCTTTGTGAATACCAAGTCTGTGAGAAGTAGTATGGGCGTTTTGAAACTGAACTTTCTTCATATACTTAGGCAAGGACTGACATGTTAAAAGAACATTGTGGGAGAGAGTCACAATGGAAGTTTCTGCTGCAACCGATTTAGTGTTCAGCATTAATTATCATATATTAGTAAAACTTCTGAAAGAGGTAAACCTGGGGCTGGTCATGTGGCCACTTAAATGTCACCCTGTCCTGAGATATAAATTGGATTCAATTCTTAAAGCACAAGAGTTCTATGAAAAATTTAGAGTCATGTTGGAAGAGGAGGACCATGTTGTCTCTCAAGAAGGAGAAAAAGGTGTCGAAGCAATGGAAATAACAGCGTACCATTCTGAAGAAGGAGAAATACTGAAGGTTGATTCACAACAAGAAGTACAGACTTTGGACTCAAAGGAGAAAAAAAAAGGTAGAACTGTAAAGGCAAAGAATAAGTAGATAATTTTATTAAATATGGCTCTTAAAAAGGAAGGGAAAATTGAATTGTTCTCCTTAAATGTTAATGGACTAAATGGACCATCTAAGAGAAGGATTTTTGCTCAACTTCAAAAATGAAAGTTAGATATAATTTGTCTACAAGAAACACATATTAAGAAACAATGTGTTAAACTTCTGGAATGTTTAAAACTGGGAAAACTGTTTGTATCTTCTGCATCGCAAAAGAAAAGAGGTTTAGCACTATATGTTAAAGAAAAATTGGACCCTAAATATATTTTTGCTGATGAGGATGGTAGGATCTTGATGGTAGAAATTACAATTAAACTTAAAAAGGTGCTCTTAGTGGCAATATATGCACCAAATGACCATCAGGAAACTTTTCCCCAAAAACTACATATGTTACTCTTACAAGTGGACTATCAGACTATGTGTGTAATGGGTGATTTTAATGCAATTGTGGATAAGGGAATCGATCACAAGAGTGAAGGTAAGGGAAAGAAGGGTAGGAGGATGCTTTCAAAGTCTTGTTCCAACATGATTGACGAACTCAGATTGATAGATACCTGGAGGCATAAAAACCCAACTTCTGCCAATTATTCTTTCTATTCAAACAGACATAGGTCATGGTCTAGAATTGATATGGTTTGGATAACTCCAGACTTAGTTCTAGATTTGATAGAAGCTGAAATGGAGACAAATGTCTGGGCAGATCATAATCCTGTATCTATATCACTGAAAGGAGCTGCAAGGATGCCCAGATGGAGTCTAGATAAAGCGTTACTAAAAGATAAAATTACAGAAGTGATAAGCAAAGAAATGCAAATATTCTTTCAAATAAACAAAGCGGAAGAAACTTCTTTACCGAATGTCTGGGAAACAGCTAAAGCCTATGTCAGGGGACTGATAATAACTTAGCAAAAATAAAAGAAAAGAAAAAGGAAGAGCGAGCAACATTAGTAGAAGAACTGAGGAAACGGGAACAAGAACTGCAGGAGGATCCAACAAAAAGAAATCTTAGGGTCCAAATGAATACTTTAAAGCACAAATTGAATCTCTTGGATACAAATGAACTTACTAAGCAAATGAAACTGGCTAAACAGAATTTTTTTGAAAATGCTAATAAACCGGGGAGATGGCTAGCATATAAAGTAAAAAAAGAAAGAGAGAAGAGACTGATTTCGAAACTAAAAGACAGAGAAGGACGACTACAGGTACAAAATACACAAATCAAGAAAATAGCTGAAGATTTTTTTGCAAGGTTATACGAGGCTTCGGCAAGGGGCGGCATAGAAATGTTTTAATAAATAATAATAAATTAATAAATACTGGAAGGAGGAGATTTTGATCGAGAAGGTAAAAGAATACATTTGAACGGGAGACTTACCAAAACTACCAGAAAAGTATCAAAAATTATTGAATCAAGAAGTAACAACTATGGAAATAACAGAGGCAATCATGCAGCAAAAGAACGATAAAACCCTGGTCCAGATGGGCTACCAGCTGAATTGTACAAATCTTTTGAGGGAGTTTTTGCTACATTTCTTAAAGATATATGTAATGAAGCATTGTTAAATGCTGAAATATCAGATACTTGGACAGAGGCAAATACCACATTAATACTGAAAGAAGATATGGATTTAACACAGATTCAGAATTACAGACCTATATCATTACTAAATGTGGACTATAAAATTTTTGCCTCTATATTGGCAGAAAGGTTGAAGAAGTTTTTAATAGACTTTATTCATCCAGACCAAAATGGTTTCCTGCCTGAAAGACAAATGAAGAATAATCTGAGGACTATCTTGGATATCCTAGAATACTATGAGACACACACGGAAAAATCAATGGCTCTACTGTTTTTGGATGCCCAGAAAGCCTTTGATAATGTTAATTGGCAATTTATGAAGCAACAGATGACTCAAATGGAGTTTGGGGGAAAATTCATGAATGCAATATCAAGCATCTATCAAAGACAATTGGCTAGGATTTTAATTAATGGAGAACTTACAAGGGCTATAGAGATACAAAAGGGTACAAGGCAAGGATGCCCGTTGTCACCCCTGTTGTTCATTCTGACTTTAGAGGTCTTGAGTAGAAATGTCAGGGATGACGAGAACATTAAAGGTACTAAAATTAGGGATGAAAATTATAAATTGCAAGCATTCGCAGCTGATTTGGTCTTTATAATAGAGGAAACTTTTGTAACAATCCCTAAACTTTTACAACGGATTGAAGAATATGGTGAGGTTATGGGGATGAAAATAAAGAAAAAATGAAATTTTTAGTTAAAAATCTTACGCAAGAGCAGAAAAAAAGATTCCCAAGAACAAGTGGACTTGCAGATTGTTAAAAAGGTTAAATACTTGGGAATCTATCTTACAGCTAAATGCACAACTTTGAAAGAAGACAATTATGATAAATTATTGAAGGATATTAAAGGTGATCTGGAAAAATGGGCCAATTTACAATTGTCTTTGATGGGAAGAATAGCACTTGTGAAAATGAATATATTACCAATACTTTTGTTTTTTGTTTTTTTTAATGATTCCCGTAAAAATTGATAAATTTTTTTGAGGATATAAATTTTCAAATTTCAAGATTAATTTGGAGAAAAAAGAAAGCGAGAATTAAACTAAAAATGCTTCAGGAAACAAAAAAGAAAAAAAGACTGGGGGTTTTGGTCTTCCTGATTGGATGTTGTACTATCAAGCGTCTGTTTTAACTTGGCTAAAAGAATGGATAACCTTGTGAAATAAGATAATTTTGTATCTTGAAGGTCATGATTTGCAAATGGGTTGGCATGCTTATATGTGGTACGAGAAGGTTAAGTCTCATGGGACTTTTTTAAGTCACTTTATCAGAAGATCATTAATGTCAGTGTGGGAAAAGTTAAAGTCAAAATTGTATAATTACCAAGATGGCTTTCACCTATGGAAGCTTTTGTGTATCCAAATGTATTGAATTTTGAAGGGATCATAAGATATGATGATATTTTGGATAAGAATGGCGGCCTGAACCTAGATCAAGAAATACAAGAACAGGGACTCAATATCTCTTGGTGGTATAAGGTGCAGATGCAATCAAGATATGCTAAAGATTGTACAATATGGGGGTTTTATAAAGACCTAACAGCCTTTGATCAAGTGATGCTAAAAACAGATGAGAAAATGATTAAAAGAATTTATGAGTTCTTACTTGACAGGAAGATGGAAGGGGAACAGGTTAAGGAAACTATGATAACATGGGCACAAAATTTTGGATATAATATTGAATTAGAAAAGTGGCAAAAGCTATG